>NC_052047.1:8382099-8682099 GCF_903992535.2 Arvicola amphibius | reverse complement strand
ATCAGACACGTGTGTCAGACTGCATCCTCCACAGCCCCAATTCCCTAACATTCTCCATTTAAAAGATACAAATAGATGACAGCTTTGTATGGCTATAGTATCGTCTTGCCAATTCCTTTTATTTACTTGTTATTTTCCTTTTATTTCTCCTTTGACACTTGGATAATTTTTGCATCACATATAAATCAGTGAAATCCATGCAAGTGGTAAAGGGTTCATCACCACAAAATGTTTGCCAGAGCAGGATGTGGTGGCTCACAGATGCATGATTATCTGCCACAGTCTGAAGCGTGATCCTGCCTCCAGGAATCTCAGAATGAGACCCTGTCTGAGAGCTGTCTCCTCTTGTTTTATAATCCTCTCTGCGGCTGGGATTAAAGGCATGCACCGCCCGGTTTCTATGGAAACAAATGGAATTAAAGGTGTGTCTTACCACTGCCTGGCCTGTAAGGCTGGCCAGAGGGGCTGTTTTACTCTCTGACCTTCAGGCAAGTTTTATTTATTAAAATATAAATGAAGTGCCACTGCAGATGAAGCAGGTAATCAACACGGGGAGTTCAAGGCTAGCCTGAACTATTATCAAAATATCATAATTATTTCTAGTGAGTTGACCATGCTGCAAAACCTACTACACCAGTTAAATCTGGTTCTGGAAACTGTCGCAAGTGTCTCTCTATAAAATCCCCCAATAAAGTAGGCAGACATACTTGCAGCACACGGCTAACATAAGTGGACCCATCTTTCCCCTCTGCCCTTGCTCAAGTCCTTACCCTCTGATCCCACCCTGCAGGCCTGGAAGGACTGACAGGTAATGACGCCCTTGGACAGTTGGCTGAGGAACCCCAGCCAACATGGCTCTTTACTGTTTCATGAAGCATCGCACAGGGAAAATGTGGCTGCCACTGACGACTCTACATTAAAGTGTTATGATGGCTGCAGAGGTAGAGTGGCCAGGAAGAGAGGGAAAGGGATGGGTGAGCAGCGAGGGGAAGGAAAGGAAAACATATCAACTCAGAGTGCAAAGAGGGAATCCTGAACGAGGCCCCTCTGGGCTTGCTTCGGCTGCAATAAACACCTCAGGCTGTCTCTATTAAGATAAAGCTGTCAATTAAAACTAACCGTAAATTCTGTTAAAAGATATGGGTGTTTAGGTCAGAGCAGGGGTGCACAGTGAGTCAGGGAGCTAGAACAGCAGGTTGGAGCTACCTCCACACCCTCATTTCAATTCAGTGCCCATAGGTGGAGGCTTGCTCTTGCTCCCATTTGGGGTTTGAGCTTCTGCTGAAGCAAGCTCATGCTCATTGATCTTATCTCATCTGTTCAGGGTCATCAAGGCTCTGTCTTTGGGTCTCTAGGAACTCAGTTCTCACTCCCCGCATCTCCTTCCAGGCTTCATCCCTCTCTGTGACAGCGGATTGGACAAAAGTGTCTAATATATAGACGCTTATTAATTAACTAATAATGGGGAATCCCCCTCAGTATACTGTGAATATGCTTCATTATCATTTGTTAGTAAAGAAGCTGTTTTGGTCTATGGCAGGATAGACTATAGCCAGGCTGGGAGAGATACATAGACAGGAGAGAATAGGCAGAGTCAAAAAGATGTTAAAGGAGGACACCCAGAACTTGTCAGGTGAGCCACAGCCTCGTGACGATACACAGATTAACAGAAATGGGTTGATTTAAGATATAAGAGTTAGCCAGGAATACACTTGAGCCATTGGCTAAACAGTGTTGTTATTAACATAGTTTCCATGTGATTATTCAGGTCTGTGTGGCAGGGAAACTGAAAGCACAGTCTCCGTTTACATCCAATACCCTCAAGTCTTTCTATGTGCGTGTCTTGTTCTAGGTCCTGAACTACTCCTAACCCAACAAGCACCACCAGGATAGTGCTAGAGGCTGGAGCGCCCGTTCTAGACTCCAGCCGCTTGGGCCCTGGCTCTGTTTGTCATTGGCTGTACCCTTATATTTATTGAACATCTTTACACCTCAGTTTTCTTTGCCATGAAATGGGAACGGGTGGGAAAAATAATCACCACTGCCAGATGACTTCCGGTGACAGTTTTGGGGATAGCTGTACCTTTTGTGCCTTCCTTCCTCACAGTTCCTCAGACATACCTTAGATGCATGAAGACAGAATCATCGCGAAGATTACAGACCACAGGTTCAGGTCTTACAGAATCTTAGCATTTTCAGTTTAAGGTACCCAGATCTCCCCTGCCTTGCTTCTTTTGTGGTCTTCCTTCTCCCTTCTATTTTCTGTCTCCAGCTTGTCTTGTGACTGGGTTGTCGATACATGAAAATACGTTTTAGCTTAAAAGACCAGTAATTAGAACGACATCTGAACTTGGACAAATGCTGCTATATTAGAAAGCCAGTATATTCATGTCTAGACTCCTGCTCTTAATTTCATCTTAAAAGAAAATGACTCTTAGCTGAAAAACAAATGCAGAACAGCCATTTGATAAACCTGGGGTGGGGGTTGGTCTATGATGGCTAATACGCATTGCTAACTTGGCAGGGTCCTCTAGGGAACAAACCTCTGGGTATCTCTGTGAGGGAGTTCCTACTCCAGGTTATAACTGAGATGAGAAGGCCCACACTAAGTGCAAGTAGCCCCATTCTGTGGGCTGGGGAGCAGAATGCATTCAAAGGAGAAAGTGAGCCAAGTGCCAACATCCATTGCTCTGTATCCTAACTGGGTATACAATGAGAGCAGCCACCTCACAAGTCAGCCACCAAGCTTCCCTCACAAAGATGGAGCAACTGTGAGCCACGAGAAACCCTTCCTTCTTGCCTTAAGTTGCTTTTCAAGTATCTTGTTGCAGCAATAAAAAAAAAAGCAACTAACAAAGGCTCTCCCAGGAATTGTGATGCTGTGTGGAACTCAATTACCAACTATAAAAGGCTTAAATATCACAATATATCAGAAGAAAGTTTAACCTCCAAATTATTCATATATATTCATATATTCATAAATAAGTTATTTGTTGAAGCCAAACATGTTTCAAACTAAATATTAGCTCCCAGTTGATGAATTTGCTAAGACTATATCTGTGAGACAGCCTGGGTTTGATCTCAGCTAAAATATCTATATAAGGACCTATAACTCAAGGAGAAAAGTGGTATATTATCCAAGGGAATAAGAATCAAAACCTCAGGTGCCACAAGAGGCTAGGAAAGCAGGGAAATGACACGCTGGAGGTTGTCCTTAAGACAGCCAAAAGGTGAGCTAAAGTGAACGGGAGGCAAATGCTCCGTGGAGCAAGGCAGTGGCCCCTCACACTCAGTCCAGTGCAGTCACCCTAAATCCATACTAATTGTCTAGATAAAGTTTCTTTTCAGACAAGCTAGAAATATAGCTGTCTATGTGAAAATACGCTTCAAAATATTAGCTCAGTATTTTTCAGAACAACTAACTCAATAGGCAAAACTTGTAAATTTTTTGTTCTATTAAAATTTCATTCTGTATGCTCACTGTATATATAACTATATGGCATAAGAATATTTTCATGAAAGTATGAAGTACATTAAGCATAGCATGCTCTTTTTCCCTCCTCTTCCTCACTTCCAATTATCCTTCTTGTGGATTTTAAACCTCTGTATTTCTTCATTACAAGAAATGTGAAAGGGACTAGGAATACAGGTCGGTGGTAGAGTGCTTGCCTAGCATGTGAAGGGTCCCAGTTCGATTCTTTGCAACACACACACACACACCACACCCCCAGAGAGACAGACACACACACACTCACACACACACATACACACAAACACACACACCCACTCCCACACACACACATACACACACACACAGAAACACACACACACACCATAGGAACAAACAAAGGAAAATGCTTCCCACTTTCTCTTCTATGAGATTCAGTGTGGTTGGTTTTATGTTGAGGTTTTTGATTCATTTGGACTTGAGTTTTGTGCTTAGTGATAGATATGGACCTATTTTCATTCTTTTACATGCTTTTATTCAGTTATGCCAGCACCATTTGTTCAATATGCTTTCTTTTTTCCATTTTATATTTTTAGCTTTGTCAAAAATCAGGTGTTCATAGATGTGTGGATTGATATTCAGGTCTTCGATTCAGTTCCATTGGCTCTCCCGTCTGTTCTTATGCCAATACCAGCTTGTTTACAGTACTGTAGCTCTGTAGCAGAGTTTGAAGTCAGGGATGGTGTTAAAAAAAGAACAACTAATCCAATAAAAAAGTGGGGTACAGACCTAAACAGAGAACTCTCAACAGAGGAATCTAAAATGACTGAAAGACACTTAAGGAAATGCTCAGCGCCCTTAGCCATCGGATAAATGCAAATCAAGACAACTCTGAGATTCCCTCTTATACCTGTCAGAATGGCCAAGATCAAAAATACTGATGACAACTTATTCTGGAGAGGTTGTGGGGTAAAAGGAACACTTCTGCATTGCTGGTGGGAGTGCAAACTTGTACAGCCGCTTTGGCTATCAGTATGGCGATTTCTCAGAAAATTAGGAAATAGTCTATCTCAAGACCCAGCAATACCACTTTGGGGTATATACCCAAAGAATGTTCAATCGTACCACAAGGACATGTGCTCAACTATGTTCACAGCAGCATTGTTTGTCATAGCCAGAACCTGGAAACAACCTATATGCCCCTCAACTGAAGAACAGATAAAGAAAATGTGGTACTCTCTTCTATGCTTCCAAGCAGAACATAATTCATTCTTGAGGCTTAATTCAGGACCGTTTAGATGGCTGAGACCAAGGAAGCAATGTGTGAGAAACACTGGGTTGAAGCATTACATTTGAAGACATTAGTTGGAAAATGCAGTAGAGGCTCTGAATCATTTGTGGAAAATAATCAAGTTTGAAAAAAGAAAAGAGTTGAGATAGTAATTGTGCTCAAATGAGTTGGGAAGATTGGCCCACATAAAAACCTGAACATGGGTGTTTCTAGAAATCTTACTCATAACTGCCAAAACCTTTAGACAATCAAGATAGTCCTCTAAACCAACAAATAGTGATACTCCAGACAATGAAAAGTTTAAGATTAAAAGAGAAGCATAAGGCAGGAGTGACAGCGCCAAAACTAGACACATCTATCTTATTTCCTACCATACACAAAGAAGGGTCAGAACAAAGGAGGCCTCGCAGGAGCATCACTGGAGCGTGTGAGCCAGATACTAGGGACTGCAGGGATATGGCAAGTGCCAGGGATGCCACAGAGCACAGAGACTCAGGACGGCCCGTTATAGAGGGATCTGAACACACTGCCCCATCTCTAGCCATCAACTGTCAACCAAGATGGGCATGGCTGAGCACTGAGAGGTAACCAGAGATCCTCAGTAGTTCCTACCTATGCCCTACACCTGAAACAGTTACTGCTAGAAAAGCCAATCACCCATCAAGGCCTGACCTCTTTCAGAGAGTTGCCACATTCCCACAGCACTGTGTTTCCTGGAGAAAGTGTCTATTCTGGGTATTGTCCTCCTCTACCCACACTCCTGCTGCACAGGGGCATCTTCAGAAGCTACTCATCTGCAGTCTTGTGCAGCATGCTAATAAACAGAGCTATGGAGCCATGAAAAAATAGAGGAAATGCAATGCATATCACTAAAGGAAAGAGGCCAAGCCTTAGTTCAGCTACATGGTGCTATATTGACTGCCAAGCAGACAGTAAAAGTCAACTGTTACCAAGTGTGGTGGTTTCAATGAGAATGGGCCTCATAGACTCACATGCTTGAATGCTTGGTTGCCAGTTAGTGGAACTGTTTGAGAAGGATTAGGAGGCGTGGCCTTCTTGAAATAGGTGGGACCATGTTGCAGCAGGTGTGTTACTGATGGGGGAGGTTCTAAACCTTAGAGGTTCAAAAGCCCACACTAGGCCCTGTATCTCTCTGCCTGCTGCCTGTAGATCATTATATAGAGCTCTCAGCACCATGTCTGTAAGCAAGCCTTTTTTATTATTGGTTTTCAAGACAGGGTTTCTCTGTGTATCCCTGGCTGTCCTGGAACTCATTCTGTAGCAGGCTGACCTTGATCTCAATGATCTGCCTGCCTTTGCCTTCAATGCTGTGATTAATGACCTGTGCCACCACACCCAGCTGAATGTTCCCTTTGACAAGAGTTGCCTTGGTCACGGTGTCTCTTCAGACCCACAGAGCAGGGGAGGGAAGAGTAACCGGCAGAATACAAGGGACATCAGTCTTCTCTGTGTGATCCATGTGACATATGTATGTAACCAGATAGATGACACATGTATCACACGCATGCACGTTTATCTACATTTATCAGAACCCAGAATGCCCAGCACTGAGAATGAACCCAGATGCTATGATCTGTGGTTAAAAATGAATCCTTAATACAGGTATAATAAATGTGCTCCTCTGATGTAAGATGTTGACCCTTGGGCTGTGGCGGTTGTGGCAGGGACAAACTGAATGGAGTGGTCAGAAAGCAAAGGAATCGTGATGAGGCTGGAAAGATAGCCAGGCAGTTTAAGACTCGTCGTACTGATCTTTTAAAGGACTTTAGTTTACTTCCCAGCACCCACATAGGAAGCTCAAAACCACCTATAATTGCAAGCCCAGAGAATGCAATGCTTCTAGCTTCTGTGGGCATCTGCATGGGTGTGCACAACCCACAAGCAGTCACAGGCACACAGTACACAGACACACAGCACACAGACACACACAATTAAAAACAATAAAAAATAAATCTATTTAAAAAGAAAATCCTTCTTCTCCCACCACCAACAAAGGAAGTTATGCCCTGTTTGCTAATGCCAGAATTCTACCTCTGCAATTCACTTTTATTGGTTTCTGCTACTTGTTAAAATGCAAATACCTCTGGGAGAGATTGGAGCTGGAGCCACACAATTCAAGTGTTATTTACTGGAATTGACTTGATTTGGAAAGGTGATTCTGACAAAAGAAAGTATAGCGCAAACTCGAGATCATTGGGAAACAAACAATTTGTGAATGGATGGCTGGGGGTGTTTAAACACTCTATTAACTTTAGCAAAGTAATTTTTCTATCTGGTAAAATAGAACGAAACTACTAAAGGCTTTAATCCATGAACGAAAGAAATGATACAATGGACTTTATTAAAATTAATTTTTTATGTTCTGCAAAGACACTGCCAAGAGAATATATAAACAGGACATGGGAAGGGGGCTGTGGGATATTTGCAAACAGGCGTATCTGATGAGAGATTGAATAAATCAAATCAGATACCCAACAATCAAGCTAAAAACTTGGGCAAAGGCTTTTAACAGACACATCACAAAAAAGGATACATAGACGACAAAGAAGCACGTGAGAAGACATTCCACATCATATATTGTGTGATGTTTCATTTGTCTTTCAATAAATAAAGCTTGCCTGAAGTTCCGAGAGTCAACTTACACTTACACTATCAGCCTTACAGAACAGGCAGTGCTGGCACACACCTTTAATCCCAGTAGCCACGCTAGTTTGCCATAGAAACTGGGTGGTGGTGGTGCACGCCTTTATTCCCAGCACTAAGACGGGAGGAGACAGCTCTCACACACAGTCTCATTCTGAGACTCCTGGAGGCAGGACTGCCATTTTGAACTGAGGTAGAGGTAAGCGCCAGTGACTGGCTGTTTTGCTTTTCTGACCTTCAAGTTGAACCCCAATATCTCTCTCTGGGTTTTTATTAAACCAGTGGGTGCTACAACATATCACCAGGGAAACAAAAATTAAAACAACGAGACGCCATACCCACTGAAATGATTAAAACCCAGTAGCGAGACTGTGGAGGAACAGGTGCGCCCCCTGCCGCTAGGAATGCAGGATGTGCAACCACTCTGAAAGAGAGTCCCCAGTTTGACTAGGGAGGTCCAGTTGGAAAAGCGCCTGCTGCACAAGCATCCTGTGTGAGTTTGCATCCCTAGCACCCACATCAGTGCTGGGCGTGGCTGCATGCCTGTCTGCGACCCTGATCTTGGTGGTGGAGGAAGCAGGCAGATCCCAGAGCTCACTGGCCATTTACTCCAGCTCATCAATGAGCTCCAGGCTCTGGGAGAGAGGCTGGCTCGAAAATGAGTGGGTAGCACAGACCATCCCATCCCGTGTACACACACAGACACACACACAGGATGTGTACACACTCATGCACATTCACTCACATGCATGCACACACAAAAAGATACATACACAGATAATACACAAAAAACCCACTAAATTCATTTTAACTATATCACCCAGGAATCATATCCCTTGGTAATTTACCAAAAGAAGTTGAAATTTTCTGCTCAATATATATGTGGAAATTTATAGCAGCTTTCTTCCTAACTGCCAAAATTTAGATGCAATCAGATATGCTATCCCTCAATAAGGAATGAATACACTTCAAGGCATCCAAACAGTGGAATATTACTCAGTACTAAAAAAAAAAAAAAGAATGAGCTATTAAGCCATGAAGGACACATGAAGAAAACCTAAATACATATTTCTAAGTGAAAAAAGCAAATATGGAAATGTCACACACTATATGATTCCAACTATGTGACATCATGTAAACGGTAACATGGTGAAGGCAGGTAAGGATCAGCGACCGCCAAGAGCAGAGAGAGCAATCAAACACAAATCACAGGGATCTCAATACAGTGGAAGTCACAGCTTGATTGTATAATGACAGGCATATCTCACCACACACCTGTTCAAACCTTCAGGACATCCAAACACCCAGGGGAGCCCTGACAAAAGAGCTAGACTTTGGGGTGATCATTATGTCTCAGTGTAGCTGGCCAATAGCAGGTGTACTATCAGTGAGGTGCTGACAGTGGAGAAGGCTATGCCCGTGTGGGGGCAGAAGGTATTATGGGAAGTCTCTGCGTCTGTTCAATTAATGTGAGCTTAAACCTGCTATCAACAGTGAAGTCTGATATTTAAAAACCAGAATGAAAGGTGTAACTACTTAACATTTACAAAGCCAAAAGAACACCGATTCCATGTCAACGTCTTGTCTTGTGTTCCTTTGGGGCTTGGGTTTCTGAGACGGGGCTAACACAGTCCTGGCTGACCTTGAACTTACTATGTAAGTCAAAAATGCCCTTGAATCTTGAGCCACCTGCCTCCACCTGGCAGGGGCTGGGATTCCAGACCTGTGTCACTACATCTGCTTCTGTTTACTGCTATTACTATTAAATGTTAGATACGTAGGAATAGCAAGTGGGTTTAATAGGGAGACCAAAGATTCTTTGATTGATCTCAGCCTCTCCCGCTGACATGTACACGGAAATAACAGATCAAGTGCCCAGTTACATCATGCCACTACACTACATTACAACGAACAGCCAGGAGGGTCGGGTCCACACGCCAATGCTGAAGTCACCTCCGACAACCACCACACTATCTAATATAATCAGGTGCTCTAGAAATAACGAATAAATGGGTAAACTCACTGATTTTCCCTGCTGCATGAGAATGGAAGTGAAAGACTAACTCCGTGCCCAGACACGGCTCCTGATAAAATTCCGTTTTTCTGGATACCATTCGTCAAAGCATAGCCTTAACTTCTCTCCAAAGACCATGGAAGTGTGCCCGTTACTGGCTTGCTCCCCCTGGCTTGTTCAGCCTGCTTTCTTACAGAACTCAGGAGCACCATCCCAGGCATAGCCTTACTCACAATGGGCTAGGACTGCTACATGGAGAAACCCTGCCTCAAATAATAATAATAATAATAATAATAATAATAATAATAATAATAGAACCAGCACATCTCTCTAGCCCTGTTTCATTTCAAGGCTCTTGCTTCCCCTTCAGTTTTACCACTGTGAAAGCAAAAGAAATGAAAATAAAAAAGGACTTTATCTCTAGGGACATCTCGGCCTTCCAAAACCAAATATCCCTGTAGACCAGCAAGAACAGTTATGTGTTAAATGAAAAAAAAGCACAAGAAGAAAGCATACCTTTTGCTTTGTGCTTGACTTCAGCCCAACTTGGGAATGGCTTTTTGACTAGAGGAAAAATGAGAAAGAAATCTATAAAGAATGCGCACAACTGTAGAATTTATGCGCCAGCCCTTTCTTCTAGCAGGTGACAGTTTGGAGTTAAAGCCCATTTCCTTAACTTTCCATTACAGCCACCAGAAATCCAGCAACACAGCCTAGACTGGGTTTTCCTCACTGAATGCCAGCCTGTGCCAGCTTGAGAGGCGACAACGCGGAGCAAACGCTTGTCAGTGCCTTGCTCACAGTTACCACCTCGTTCAGTTACCACTTCCGCATCTTCTCCTGGAGGACACCACAGAAACCGCCAACCGTAACACATGAAGAAGGGCTTGCCGTTGTGATGAGGCAAACCGAAAGAAGAGGGGGAACAAAAGCAAGCGGCGGCAAGGGGCAAGGCAGAGGAAGGAGACAAAAGTTCTGAACATTGGAAGGGGAGAAAGCAGATGCACGCAATGAAGAGATGAACCAGTGTACGGCAAGGCTTCCAAGTACATTTCTAGAGGGCAGACGTTAACCTTTGCTCATAAAACGTGTCCGCAGTAGACGGAAGCGAAGGGCTTAGGGACAGAAGCTTGTATTCAAGGGCTTTCTCCTCAAGGTTGTTCATGAAGCTCTGTATTGACTGGGGACTAGTAAAAGAAAAGCAGACATTGAACTGCACAAGAATATTTTCACCAGGAATGCTGCACGTTGTTTCCCCAGAAGGAAAAAGCAAAAGTCAAACTTCCTGTATTGAGACAGTGAATATATTTGGCCTCATGTGTATGATGAATCGGTTAATTCAAAACCAAAGACTAAAGTAATGTCTTCCTAAGTCAGCAGTCTCAATGCTTTTGAACTTGGGTCACAAAGGGCTTCTGTATCTATTTATATCTATTTATTTTTTCAATATATATTTATTAGTTTTAATATATCAGTAACAGGCCCACTTTACACTACCTGGCTAAGTTTATAGATTCAGTGTTATGCTGAATATTGACGAGAAAGCAGCACTTAGGTTTTGTAACTCGCTTTAGTATTTGCCGTGAGTAGAAAGTAACTCCGTTATTAAATTTGCTTTCTCATTTACCCTACTTGTTTGCAGCAGATAAACCAAGTATTTTCTTACCCAGATATGCATCTGGAAAAAAAGAAAGGTATTTAAAATAATCATTTCAGACAATTGCAGATCTTCCTGCCTGATAATGAGTGACATCCACATAAGAAAGGAGAACAGTATCCTTACAAGGAAAAAAAACCCCACATGAGGACCAGAGTGTCTATCTACAGCCTGGGAGCAATTCACCCTAAGGAAACCAGGCCTGATGACTGCCTGATATTGGATATCCAGTCTCCAGAACAGTCAGAAAATTCATTTCTCTTGTTTACATCATCTGGATGTTGCATCCTCTATGGCAGCTCCAGCAAACTATCATAGAGACCCCAACAAATCTACTCCCAAGAAGTCAGTGACCCTGACGGCAGAGGCTCAACAAAGCCATGAGCTAAAGTAAGACTGTGTTACCGTGTCTTCCATCACCAGCACTGTGCATTCTACAACAGGGAACTCGGGTTAGTGATGCTCAGACTCCACGCTTTTCACAGATACTGTCCAGGGGCGCAACTTGTCGTGTAACCTTCCCAAACCCAAGTCCAGAAATTCCAAATCAAGACCCATTAGTCAACTTTCCACCACTGAAAACACATGTGCTAAACAACCTAATAGGAGGGAAGGGTGATTGTGGCTCAGGGTCCCAGAGGCTTCAGCCATGGTTGCTTTTCCTCATAGATTTGGGCCGGAAGCAAAGCCAGCATCATAGTGGAGTCTACATGGTAGGACAGAGAAGTCCACCTGCTCACAGTATGGATGAAGAAATAAAGAGAGAGAAGGGAGGGAGGGAGGGAGGGAGGGAGAGAGAGAGATGATTATCACAAACAAATTATACACCACTTAAAGAAGCATGCCCAAAGCAACCTACATCCATCTAGGTCACACTTCAAAGTTTGTGCCACGTTAAACTATAAGAATCCGTCAGTGGGAGAATCCATTGATAAAGGAACAACCCACATAATCCAATCGCTTCCCAGAGGCCCCACCCCTGAACACTGTTCTGTTAGCTACCAAGCCTTCAGCACAGGAGCTTGTGAAGAGAATGCTGGTGTCTAAGATGGAGCAGACATTTGAGCAGCTCAGCTGGTATACAGCCTTATCATAATCTTAGAATCACATGTTTAAGGGTGACGGTAGCTAAGAATGACAAGTGGGAAAATACTGGGAGCCGGTGCCATCATCCCTCCCCTTCTCCGTGAAGAACACAGACAAATGGACCTGTTCCTCTCCCTGTTAAATGCCTATTAACAATCCTACTTTGACCGGAGCCTGTGGGTGACCAGGAAGAGCCAAAGCAGGTGAACGGCTGGCGAATGACCCCAGCTAGTCTAAAACAGGCCTGCAATCTTTCTTAACAATGCCAACTGACAAATGCAAGCACAGAAATCCTATTTTTGCTCCCTTTTAGAAATTTCAGTGTACTTCTTTATCATATTAAACACCATGAATCTATGAATAGGATCTTTGTGTATAAGTCCTCATCATAATAGCTAGCATGACTTCAAAAATAAAGTTTTTCATTGATAAGAAGGATTAAAAGCTGAGCTGCTTCTATGCTGCCAGCTTGTTGCTGATGCCTATTGTGCGATCCCATGAGGGAGGCTGGGGGTGAGAAGACCAGACGTGGAGGCAGCGACACAGACTTCGTGAGAGTTCAGTGTAAAGACTATTTATTGTAAAAGAATCGGAGTTTTTTATGGGGTTAGGGAAATTAAGCTGCCACAGGAACGTTTTTGATTGGTCCTTTTGAAACTAGCTGTTGCTGCTGGCATGTTGTGATTGGCTAAGAGTACGCATCATTAGTTACTGTGCTTTTGGTCCACTGACAGGTCGTTTTGGCCAGTTTTGCTTATTCACTGTGAGTTTACATGTGCTTGCTTGTGCCTGTGCTATTGCCCTGCTTCACTTCTAGAAAAAAGAATGTCATCTCCACTTGACGTGAAGTGAGTCTTGGGTCTCTCATGGTGAAAGACTGCTCTAGCCAGAATGATGTTGGGCTTAGTTAGATCACCCGAGCCACATACACTGGGCGTCATAGTCCCCTTGAAGTGAGATGGTAGCCTTTGAAATTTTTCCTTTATAAATTAGACTTTATAGTTTATGTTTTTCTGTAAAAATAGTTTTATAGGCTATACTACAAAGGCCCATTTAATGTCAAATATATCCAAGATGCTATGAGATTGCCAAAAATATAAACTATCATAATATTAACAATTAAAGTAGAAAATAATAAAATTATCCCAGAAACTGTCATATTTTTTCATATATGGTATTTCTAACAATAGCATCTTCAGAAGGGCATGGTTAATTTGAAGAGGATAGACTACAGTGGAAATGCAGGCGTCCTGAATTTCAGGGTGCTGGTTTACTGTTGATGTGTCTCCCACCTTTCTCACCTGAACACCTTCATTTTCCTTACTCAGGTCATCTCCAAATCACCGTGACCTTCAGCAGTCACACACAGGGTCACACACAGGGTCTGGAGAAGTGGAACCGGCAGGGAAAACCATGGAGCCACTTCCCAGGCCCACTCACTTCCACGGGCTGACCGTGAGCCCAGGCTGCCACCTCCTGTCACCTGGCCTGTCTTAGTTCAGTCACTGCTGCTATGATGAAACACTATGACTGAACCTTAGGGAGGAAAGGGGGTTATCTGGCTTACATTTCCACATATCATAGTCCATCACTGAAAAAGTTAGGACAGGAACTCAAACAGGGCAGGAACCTGAAGGCAGGAACTGATGCAGAGGCCATGGACGTGGGCTGCTTCCTGCCTTGTCCCCCTGGCTTGCTCAGCCTGCTTTTTTTATGGAACCCGGGACCACCATCCCAGGGATGACCCCACCCACAATGGGTTGGGCCTCCCCCATCAGTCACTAATGGAGAAAATGCTCTACAGGCCTGCACACAGCCTGATCTTAAGGAGGTATTTTCGCAATTGGTGTTCCCTCCTAGAGTGTATCAAATTGACATAAAACTAGTCTGTTTTTCTCAAACAGCTGAGTAAAAAATGGAAAAGATGGGACAGGAAAGAAAGATGTTAAACATGCTTACTGCACCATCCAGCAGAGACTCTTGGCAGCATGTAGCCTACACGCAAGGCTAAAAGGCAGGGTAATTGATTACTGTGCAGGTTTTATGGACGAGAAGGCCGAGGAGAAGGACGCTCAGTAATTTACACAAACCCACACTGCCCCAAAATGCTAGAACCAGATTCCAGCCAGCCTATCGAACCTAAAACCCTGGGGTCTGAAAACACTGCACCAGCTATCTGAGAAAAGTTCCCCAAGGAAGAATTAGCTGAGCCCAGAGAACAAGAAGAGCTGCGCTGTGTGCATAGCTATCTCAAAGGAAGGACAGAAAATGTCAGAGAAGAGACGATAGATTAGAACCTCGCCACCAAGTTGGTCGAGTGACAATTGAGCTGGCACCCATGGCCAAAGCTCTGAAAATTTTCTCTGCCGTGAACGCATGAAGGGCAGCAGGGGAAGGGGAGCACGGTAGCTTGGGGTGGAGCAGGGTGAAGGGAACTGCATCCGTGAGCCACACTCAGCAGCACTGTTCATAAGTCAGATGGGCCTAATTCAAACTTTGCCTAGAAATGGTTTGTTTGTTTGTTTGTTTGTTTGTTTGTTTTGTAGACTTGAAGACATTTAAACAAAAGCAACCCACCTTTTAAGGCTAACCCTGAACACACGCGCACATGCACATACACTATCCCCCTACCCCCCCTACGTGCGCACACAATAGAGAGGCAGCAGAAGAAAATTATAAAATAAACCAATGGTTTTCGTTTCAGCAATAAAATTATAGTAAGTTGTTGCTGCTGCAGGATTCTGACACTAACTCTTACTGAGTGGTGTTAACTAAAGCAGTGTATTCTCTATTTCAGTGTTCCAAACAGCAAGAAGTGACTACGATTATGTTTTCCAAACTTTCTAATGGAAATGCGTGTTCTGACACCTACTTCTCCAATTAGGGTCAAGATCACTGCATGTGTGACTTCAATGGGAACCAAAAGGATATTTAGGTGACCTCTTTCAGCAAAGACCACTAGATTTTCCTGCCAAGGATCCTGACCGCTTGCTGAGAGGACTCGCGCTCGTGAGCCCTCTGCTCTTTTAGCAGAATTAGGTAATGTTTCAGTTTGCTCTACAAACATTAGAGAATCCAATTTCAACCCCAAGATGAAACTGACAAAGGCACATTCTTAAATGCAAGCTCTGGTGTACGTTCCGTTAATTGAAAGCTGCAGGGTAATGTTATAGGGTCACCCTGCAAATACGACAATTACCAACTCACAGGCAGAGAAGACTGTTCTCTTATCAAGATATACTTTCAAGTGTCACCCTGTGTTCAGGGGCTGGACCAAAGACACCTCAGCTGATAGAAGATTAACAAAGCCTCCCATTATACATGGCCTTCTGTTGCTTACTTTCTAAAACAACAACACGGAAAGAAAATGGGTGAATGGAAAGTTCTAGAAATAAGCACTGGCTACCTAATGACTTGTGGGTGGCTAACACTGCAGTGAGCCTTGCAGAGTAATGGAAGAACATATTCCCTGACTTCTGGTTTTTGTTTATTTTTCCCAATCTCATCTTCTTTCAAAGAAATCACAAAGGCAATTGAACCCAAAAGATCAATGATATTTTGAACTGAGATTATTTCATGATGCAAGACCATCCCCTGCTTGCCCAGAGGGAGACAAGAGAGTAGATAGTCTCCAATAGATAGTTAAGAAGCCCTGAACCCTCTGTTTCAGAGCAGTGTCTGTGCAAATGATTGGGACAAACCTCTCCGTGGTCCCCCTGCGTGGCTTTTAGGCCCTTCTGGATGTCCTTTCTCAATTCTATTCTCTTCTGCACCTTTGGTCACAACCCAACTTAGAGCCCAGATCTATTAGCAGGTGAATAATGCTAACCTGGGGAGCAGCAATGAGCTCATTTCCACTACTGACAAGCAACTGTAACTCACAGCTCTGTGCCCAGCATCTGGTACTTGCGTTGTATCCTTCCATCCGTCAGGGTACAGCAGGGTAGAGGAAGAGTTCAGGGAAATGATTGCTGACCCGGGATACAGATAGGACTAGTGAAAACCGACAAGGGATGGAGGGGCAGCCCAGAATATCAATGGTGGGAAGGTTTCCCATGGACAGGGAGAACGGTGGTGCAGATAAGGGCCAGAGACACAGTAGTAGACAGAATGCAACCCAGTGGGCAAGGAGTCAAAGCGGGCTGCCTCTTTTCACCTGCCCATCACCTACTGCCGCTACCCATCATCCAGAATGCTGTAGCAGGCATCGGGCCAGGGACTCAGGCACGGTCCCTCATAGTCTGAACAGCTTTCAGTTTATGCCAGCTTAAACTCAACTTTTTCTGTCCCATCTGGTGAGTTGTAACCTGTTACCACCATTTATTTTGAAGGTGAACTGTCACAGATGTGGCCAGTGAGAGGCCCTCAGACTGGTTTAGGTCCCTTTGACTCAAGCCTGTCTTTCTTTGCTCCCTTCCCTACTTCTCTGCAGGGCATTTTCAGCTCATCTTGTGGCTTCCCGGCCCCACCCTTTCTTTACTCAACCATTTCTCCAAAGCGTCTGCATTCCTTTGAGTCAAGAATGGTCTCTAAAAACATGCATCAAGAGAAAGCAATTTCCACGAAGAAGGCGGACATTTGCATTCACATTTCTTTCCCTATCCATCTATCCACCTCCACCCATCTAGAAACTCATGAATTCATATCAATACCTCCAATTCCAATCCAATACCACAAAGTTGATTTGAATTTCTTCTTCCACATCTGTAACCTGTTCCTCTTTGAAAAACATGTCTTCCCTCATCCTTAAAACACTTACTCATATAACCAATCTCCATCCCTATTGCCACTCCCACTCCCTCAGGAACTCTCTGCAGACCCTGCCTAGTTTTGATGCCTCCCACAGAACTCTCTGGTCATTTGGACACAGCCTCCTCATCCTCCCCAAGATGAAACTCCTCTACCACACTCACAGACCCTCTTCACCTCACTCAGTGCTACATCCCAACACACTCATCTTCATGGACATTTTTCTCATCCTTCATGGTTACCTACAACCTATACTGGGCTGCCATTCTGTTACAATGCACTTTCCTCTGAGGTTGAAACACTCCATCCTTCAGGGACACTCATTAAGACAGAAAGTAAACAATTCAAAACAGCTTCAGGAAGTTCCTGAAACTGACTAGATTCACTAGTCCCCTCCCTCCCCAAGAGTATATAATTGGAAAAGACCTTTGGAGCGACTCTCTAAGGAGCCTACCTGCAAAGGAAACTCAGTCAAGCACAGCTTCCTGGAAGAAGCAGAGACCAGCCAAACTGCCAAGACAGCCAGCTGGGATACCTGAATGGCTCAGGTCAAACCTGCTAAGCTGCCTACAGGCTGCACAGTGTGATCCATATTGAGCTTTTGTGAGCTGTCACCTATGCCCTGATGGATGAGCTTCAATAATGCAGCTGTCTTCGAGTCATTTCTATTCCTGTGAGTAACCCCTTCACCAATAAAACTCACTGGTTTCCAATTTGGACTTTAGTTATATCCATTCCTTCGTCTGTTGAGAAATCACTTGCTGGGTTGGGAAAGGGTGTGTGTGTGTGTGTGTGTGTGTGTGTGTATGTTGTGTCTCCAGGAAAAGTCTGTCACAGAACCCCTTCGGCTGAATACTGGTCCTTCGTCATCTCCCTTGGCACTGCCCTTCTACAGATGCGTTGCTCATCCTACCTGTTACTCTGACATCCTGCATCAGAGGACCTCACTCAGTGATGCCCACCTCACCCCACACGGACTGCAACACTGTGCTAGGCCATCATTGCCTCAGTGGCAGCTCCTCCAGGGCACTCCTAGCGTGCTCAGCGCCACACACTGTGTTCTGGGGTGGTATTGTTCAGGAAGGGGAAAAAGAAAGAAGGAAAGGAACTGAAAAGCTCCACACAGGAAAGTAAGCCTGACAGGATATAACCTGGAGGGCATCCGCGGCCATGCCACCTCTGTCGTGAGGATCCGAATAAGCTGATGCCAATGCAGCTGAACGCAGAGTCTGAATGCTGGAGGCAGAGGTGCACATTTGAATACCGTAATCCAGCCCTGCCAAGGCAGACATGCATTATGGAAAGCTATGATAAAATTCTGCGCTCAAGCCAGTTCCACTTGGGATTTCTGTCACCGACACTAGGCAAATCTTAATGGAGTCTTTCTCATCATTAATGTGATTCTCACCCTGTGCCACAATGCTAATAATTGGATTGCCTGCAATAGACCCAATGCTAGGAACCTATCAAGTATTTCAAATCAGATAATGGGATTTTCATCTTAATGATGAAACTCCCCCCACCATGTTATAAGCACACAGCTTGTAGTTACTGTTTCTGTGTTCCTTGCAACAACACCTGTCACCTCATTGTGTGCTGTCTTTTGGTGACTTCACCATGAAGTCACACCCTGCTTTCTGGAGGCCCCACTCAGAACTGAGGTCAAGTCATTTCATATGAACTAGTGTCCGGGACCCTAGGCTGAGCTCTTAGAACAATCAAATGTACCCTGTCCACCTAGACTTTTATATCATCTCCTGAAAAGCAAAATCACATTTCTCTAACCCATTAGAAAGAAACGCAAAGCTGAGAGACACCCCTGGCTCACCTGAAAGCACACAAGCAGTCAGTATCTCTGCCTGGGCTTGAATGCAGCCAGTTTGTCTTTAAAGATGTCCCATCCCTCCTTTTTCTTCTAGATAATCTCTGCTTTAAGAAAAGTAATAATAATTCTAGTGAAATACATCAAATATGAGCATTAGCATCTGGGCCGTTTTGCGTGCTACAGTAGTGTAAAGTGTGTTACATGGCTGCACAGCCTCCAGAGCCTCTCTCTCTTCCGCTGAGATTCCACAGTTAGTTAACCCCCTATGTACCCTTCCCTTCAGTCTCTGGTACCCTCCATGCTACTTCCTATCTCTGCACTTCTGAAGGCTCTGAGAGGTTTATGTAAGTGGAATCCTGCAGCATTCACCATTTTCTAACTGGCTTATGCCATTTATCATAATAGCCTCAAGGTTTTCTGCAGTGTGCCATGAGTACATCCGTACATATCCATGACCCTTTCCTGCCTCGGTGGGTCACCCAGGTGAGCACCATTGCTCATAGCCTTCTAGATTCTCTTCCTTTCTAAGCAGGATACCCAACTGCACGCACAGAACACACCTCGTCCCTCCATGTATTCAGCCACAAGCACAGCAGTCGCTTCAGGAAGTTGCCCCTCTTTGCCACTACCTTAGGCATCTTCCGTTTCCCTTGCTGCCTGCTCTCTCTATTCACAGCCTCTATTCTTCCTGGACTGCTCCTGGCCTCATTTGGAGCTGTGGTGCTGACCTGCCTTTTAGTGCTTTCTGGTAGCAGCTGACCACTCTTCCCAGATGGCGGGGAGCGCGAGCCTGAGCCCCATTCTCCAGGTTCTCATTGTCTGTGTCGGCTGCCTCCTTTACTCCTTCACAGAGGCCCTACCACAAACCATGTCAGCTACAAAGAGAAGATTTTTGAAGGAGTGAACCTCCCAGCAGATAAATTACTGGGGAGAAGACTCCTTCCCATCTCCTTAAAACATCGCTCTCAGCCACATGGCTGACTGAAGCTAGGAAGCTATCGTTGCTATTAATAACTCAATAGTGCAGAGGGGAAGAAGGCATGCTCAAAATAAAGCACTGATGAGCTCGGCTCACAGATACGGGCAAGACAAACGACTATGATGTATTCTGCATTCCTGTATCACTAAGGTTAATTCGTGGGAATTGCAGACTGAGCACTTCATGAAAGCAAAGCAACAACGAGAATGTTACTAGAAACCAGATAGTCTTGCCTGAGAATTTCCAAATCAAGGGTTATGCCTTAGAATTCTCTACTGCTTTCTGAAGGTGTGTAATGGGCATTTATTCATCTTTCCAACCAACATTTCTACAGTTCTACTCTGAAACAGGCATGGGCTACATGTAAGAGGTATCATGGAGAACCAGGCAGACCCAGCTCAGGAAGCCGCAGGAGCCAGCCGAGACTACAAGGCTTGAGTCCACCAATCCCTGTAGGAGGCAGAAGGAAACGGATGAAATGGAAGGATTCCTTTCCTAGCTCGTGGCTCTCCATGACCATTCTAGCCAAAGAAAGGACACGAAGCCTAGGAAGCCACCATTTTATATGCTGCCATAGGAAGAGAACGATGATGCTTGCTTGGAGATCACTTAGAACACTCTCAGCCTCTGTCCTTGAAAGGGCTTTATTGTCAACTCTTTTGGTTGCGAGAACTCATGCCCCTGTGCTTTCTTTCCAGGAATACATGAAACACAGCCGTGAAGTATAAAAAAGATGCTCAATGGTCTTCAAGGCTTTTGTAGCTTCTCCGTCCAGGGTTCAAACAACATGCCCAGAGACTCCCACAGTGCAGCATATTAAAGGGTACACATATCCACTCCTGCACCCACATCCTCTACCCAGTCATGACAGGCCCACTGTGGATCAGGCACCATGAGCACATGGCAATGGACAGGATCAGGAGGTTGCTGTCAATCATCAGGAGCACTGAAGCTGAGCAACAATCCTTTTAGACCCCAAGCCCATAAAAGTCTGCCTCCGCTAGAGTCTGATAAAACTTCAGGTTAGGTCCTTCGTGGTTTAATTTTTATATTTAATTATGTAATCCATTTGGCGTTGATGTTGCTAGCTGGTGTAAATGGATTTTTCCGCCCAAATCGCTAACAAGTCCTTCCTACAGAATTGATAGGAGCAGCAGCCTTTACCGCTGCTTGGCATTCTCTCTGGGATCCCGTAATTAACTTCTTATGTGAGGTGCCATTGTTCTTTAAAAAATATCTCCTTGTGCCTTTTCTTTGAGGCTAATCTAGTTTTCCCCCTGCCATCCTTGGAAAGGGGGAGGGAATGCTATATTCAGCCTTTTTACAAGGGAGACTGCCAGTAAGATGAGACCATCACAAACATTTGCAGCGTTTATGGCACACCACCATAGGAAGCAGGCAGACACCTGCAACAATAAATGAATTACATATTTTCCAATTTATGGCTGAGCACCGAAACATTTTAACGATCACAGTTTTTCATGGTTTAAGATCTAATAGGGAGAGCATCTCGCAACAGGCTTTCAGAATTGCCTTTGTAAATGCTTGACTGTTCCTGCAGATTAACTACTTGTCCCGACCAGATTGTAATTACTACTGTGCTGGCTCTATGAATTAGTGTGGGGGAAATCCGTACATATCCGATCTTCTTGTCTGGGAGTTACTCACTTTCAGTGAATTTGGATAATTATGCTTCTCAAGGTCACCCTTCAATTCCCAAACCCCAGTTTCACTTATTCTGTGAATAGACTTACCTCCATGAAAAATACACCCAGTAGAAGCTGGAACAAACTCTACGAGGGGAGTTAGGGACAAATGGGGCTGTGTGTGTGTGTGTGTGTGTAAGTGTGTATATGTTGTGTGAATGTGTGTATGTGTGAGAGTTTTAGTGTGTGAATGTAAGTGTGTGTGAGATAGAGTGTACGTATGTGAATGTGTGTGCGCATGTGTGTGTGTACGTGCACATGCGTGTGTGTGACTGCTACCATGAGGAGTAATGTGGCTCTCACTCTACAGCTTCACCACAAAGACACATATCCTCCCCAGGCACTGGGCAACATCAAGGCTTGTGACAGAGTTTGGCACAAGAGCTTATAATTTTACTACAAAGTAACTCTGCTGTCCTATTTTGGTTTCTAGTTCTGTGATAAGCACTTTGACTAAAGCTGCTCAGGGAGGAAAGTGGTTTTTGGACTCACGCATCCCTATCACAGTTGGTCACTGAGGGAAGTCAGGGGAGGACTCAGGCAGAAGCAGAGATGGGAACCATGAAGGAACTGTTTACTGGCTTGCTCAGCTTAGAGTTTTATGCAACCCAGGACTACCTGCTTAGGGTTAGTAACATCCTCAGGGAGATGACCCACTTCCATCTTGATCATTAATCGAGAAACTACACCCACAGATTTGTCTATAAACCAGTCTGATGGAAGCTTTGGCTTGTGTCATTGACAAAAAACAAATTAAAACATCCATTTAAACAGTACTATAAAATAATAGATCTCCATATGACTTTTTCAACATCCTTAAAGTTAGTTACCACTCTTTCCTATCCCTTCTCTTTCCTGCTCTCCCAAACCCCTCCCTGAGAGCCTTCCCAAAGCCATAGGCTGACAAATTAAAAACCCAATACCAGGTGTAAAGTACTACCCTCAAGTTGTTGACAAGATAGTCTCACAGACCCTGAAAAGCAAAGCAGGTTGTTGCCATTGCTCTTGGCTGCCCACCAGGACTTGATAATAAGATCCTATTGTTGAGGACACTATACTGATGTGGGATTCCCCTTTGCATGCTGTGAATGTGTTTTATTACCACTGGTTAATAAAGAAGCTGCTTTGTCCTATGGCAGGGCAGAATATAGCAAGGCAGGAAATCCAAGCAGAGATAGAGGAGGAAAGAAGGCAGAATCAGGAAGATGCCATGTAGGTATGGAAGGAAAAAAAGCCAGAACCTTAGTGGTTCATGGTGATACACAGATAAATATAAATGGATTAATCTAAGATGTAAGAGATAGTTAGAAATGATGCCCTAGACATTAGCCAAATAGTGTTGTAATTAATATAGTTTTTGTGTGATTATTCAGGTCTGGGAAACCAAAGCAGAGCCTCAGTTTACACTGTAAACACTTGTCACAGGAGTTGGAGAAGTCAAGCTTCCTACTTGCTGCTTAGCCTTTCTAGTGCCCGAACACACTATATAGGCTGTCGGGAGAGAAAAGTCACCAACAGTCTTATCCATCTGCCTAGCAACAGTGACAACAGCATCACTGCTGCTTTTTGATTGGATCCAAGGTCTGTTCCACACGGCACTCATACTCGATACTATAAAACCCGGCAGAGAGCCTATGTCTGGGGTTTTCATAGGACCAAGGCGTTTGCCCACTGCTATTATTTACTGAATGGTCATAGTATCAAACGTCCTTCTCAGTTCACATCTTTATACCCGTAGATATTATTGGATCTGTCACTCGGTGATGAAATGCTTGCCTAATATGTGTGAGGCTTTAGGTTCAAGCCCCAGCCTCCCAAATATGTAAATAAGCAAGTACATAAATGAATATTAAATAGACAAGGAGGTTGTATGCACCAGGGAAAGGTATACCACGGCCCAGGATATAGTGAGAGGAATGGATATCTAAGGTGTTCCTGGGGAGTAAGAAGCTGGCCAGTTCTCCTGTAAGACTGTAGAGATCAAGCAAATATGTAGACCAACCATGCAGGTTTCAAAACGGTGAAGGTTTTCCTAAATTGTACTCTAAGGTTCACAGCTGCCAGGGTTTTTATGTATCAAATCAAATTCCATAAGCAGTTGCGGAGCATCTATACATCCCCAGCTTGGTATGCACAGAAAGAAAAAACAAGGGGGACATTCTCTCTGCCCTCAAGTCAGACACAGAGGTAGGAAGCAGTCAATGAGCAGCTACACACAGGGTGGGAGGATGGGGAACCACAGAATGAAATAGTGAAAGATAGAGAGGACATGGTTCTAGAGCTGACATGAAGAAGTGTGCAGGGAAGGCAGTGTTAGGGCCACAGAGAGTGAGCAAAGGAGAGTGGGAGCCGGGGTGTAACTCCCCAAGGAGGGAGGAGCCACACTGAAGCTTTTCACATGGAAGGAATGACACTGTCAGATTTATGTTGGAAAGAAAGCTCTAGCAGGATTAGATAAAGCTCATACAGTGTAGGCAGAGGCTGCTCATTTGTTTCCCAGAAATAAACCCAAAAAATCACACAGAAACTGTACTAATTAAAACACTGCTCAGTCTATTAGCTCAGGTTTCTTAACAACCAACTCTTACATCTTAAATTAACCCATTTCTATTGTTTTATATTTTACCAGGAGGCTCATGGCTTACCAGTAAGATTCTGGTGGGCAGGCATCTTTCTCCTTCAGTGGCTACGTGGCGTCTCTCTGACTCCACCTTCTTTTCTCCTCTGTCTCTACTTGGAGTTACCACCTTGCTCTATTCTGCATTGTCATAGGCACAAAGCCGCTTCTTTATTAACTAATAATAATAAAATACATTCACAACATACAGAGGGGAATCCCACATCAAGTAGAGGAGTTGTGGCAGCAGCCGGGGTTTTCCTCGTGTGGCTCTTTTACTGCTAGCATGAACAGTAATATGGATTTCATCCTCTAAGTGCCTAAACCCTGTCCTTTTCCAACCCCTGATATAAGAGCCATACACCTTGGACAAATCATTTCTATAGTGTTGCTGTCACTTTCTTTGCTGTAAAATGAAGACGCTGTATTAGATGTTCTGTGAGCATCCAGCAATTCTTCTGGCCCTGTTACTTACTCCCAAGGAAGACTGGGTATATAGGAAGTGAACTCTGTTCAGCCTTCACATCCAGAGATGGGAAACAAATTTAAGTGAGCATGTTTTTAAGGATTTTCATCTGTGTTCTATCTGCATTCTAAGAATGATTTTAAGTCCCTGAAAGCCTGTGCCTTCTGCACCACCCATGTCGCAAGGCCTTTAAATTAAACTGCATTTATGAAGCCCCCATGAGCTCTTTGGATTAAATACTAAATTTAAGTTCTAAAAACTCCTGTCAGTGCAGAGTGTACCCAGAGGGACATTCACACTCTCTATTGCTTATGCTACCTCCCCATCTGGGCTAGGCCCTGTTTCATTAAAATTTCTATTAGTGTGATTTAGTTATGATTAAATATTCTTCACACTTTTTAAAAGAAGAGCAGAATACAGCTAGCTCTTGATGGCCTGCGTCAACTGGGAACACAGATTAAGAGAACAGGTAAAGTCCACAAGCAATCCAGAACCTTCATTTCAGCTGAGCTCCTTCAACAAGCCTTTTCTGAAAGCAGTTAACACATATTCTGCTTGCCCAGAGTCCCTTTTGGAAAGGGTCAGCTGTGGGATTTGGGAGGTAGCTACCTGATACTCTGTACCCCCAGAATGCTTCCTGTGTCTTTGTTCTGTATTCTATTCATAGACACTTCTTAAACCCTCAGCACATCTTCCTTTTATAGGGCCATTTTGTAGGTCCTGACCCTGCTGGTTTCTGAATGTCTACCTTTGCCCTCCACCTTTGCTATCCTGAAGACTCCTCTATTTATCTAAAAATACTATTTTTGGATACTATTTATGTTCCATCATTAGATAGGACATATTTTTCAAAAGAAAATTTAAGATAGTCATGACTACTGCTGGTGCATGGCTATAATTCCAGCTGTTTGGAAGGCTGAAGCAGGAAGGTTAAGTTCAAGGCCACAACTTGGGCTACAGAGTGAATTCAAGGCCAGCCTAGGTGCTGGTGATACAGCTCAGTGGCAGAGGTTCAATCCTCATCACTATAGAAATAAAGGCCACCAGGTGGAAGAAAGGTGGTGTGCAGCATCACACAAACCCCAGGTAAGCATGCTCGGTAAGTTACACCTGTGAGGCATTCTATAAAACAAGTCTACCTCTTCACTTGAATCACATTCTAACTCTAGAGAAGTTCATCTCTATTTCCAACTGATGTTCCATTTATAGTGGCTCCGAGCTCTCTGCCTTTAGTCATTCTGAAATGATTAATTCTATATAAATTTGCACTTTGTTTCAATGGCAAAGCAATAACCCTATACACAAAGAATCCCATAATGAGGGGCTGTACGATGGCTTCATGGTAAAAGAAGATATAGATATTGATATAGAAGGTACAGATATTGATCTTCTCTGCAGAAATTGCAGAGCCCTAGCACCCACATAAAAAGGCAGCACATCTACAGATATACCCTAGTGCTGGGGGGAGTATGTGGAGCCAGGCAGAGCTTGGGGATTCACTAGCTAGCCAGTCTAGCTGATCTGGTGAGCTCCAGGTTAGTGAAAGTATCCAGCAACTAAAGATACTATCAAGAAAGACACACTGACATCAACCAATGGTCTCTGCATGCACCTGATAGAATATACATATATATATATATAATATATATATATGCATATATATATCATGCACATACACATACATAAGCCCACGTAAGTGCATGCACACACTTAAACACATACACACACATACATTCTCTCTCTCACATACACACTTCTATAGTGAATCTTTTAAATACAGGATCTTTTGAAGTATAGATATTGATCTTCTAATTTTCCCATTTAATTAGTTGGTGAATGCCTCTGTTTGACAGACACAGAGCCATTATTGTCTGCTGCTAAGGCTTCCATTACAGATGCAAGAAAGGCATCCTTGTGCTTTCTGTCTGTCTGACTATGGCAGCCGAAAATGAAGGGCAAATACAGAGGAAAATGAGGCACGGTTCTGTAACTCAGATGTAAGCTTGCAAATCAGTAGAGAGCCTACTTTATCAAAAGAAGAATCTAGAATTTTTATCTAAAAACTGAATTGGAAAACCTAATTTCTAAATAACCAACCTACATTTTCTAAAATGGTTGATGACATAAACATTTACTGCCTTAGCTCGCCACTTTACCCCTCAAGATAATGAAAATCGACATGCAGAAAGTCTAGACAATGACAGGGCCCTTTAAAAATTCCTCCTGAGGGGTTCTGCTAAATGAGAGAAGCCTCATTGCTTCACAAGTAGAGTTCAAAGCTACATAGAATAAGATTCACTTCCTCTTGGCTTCCTGCTCTGTCACTGAGCTTCTATTCAGATTCTCCAACCTTGTCTTACTGTGAGAAACCCTTCACTCCCACCTGCCTGTGCATCCACCACTCCCAGCCATGTCTGTGCTGCTCTGGTCCCACAACTAGAAAGAGAATTCTACTTCCCAAAGTTTCAAGGCACCCTGTCGTGGCTTCAGGACTCTAGCTGTCTACCCACCCATTCCTATTTAAGTCTGTCAGTCTTTAAAGAACTCTCAGAGGGATTTTAGCCTCCAACAGGAGAGTTCCCAATTCTATATCAAAAAGCTTCCCTTGCCCCCACCTGGCACTTCTATGGCGTCACTAAGAGCATGTTATGGATCTCGGAACCCTCCAGACAATGCCAAGCTGGTGGGTGACTTTCACTTTCAGGTCTCCTGGGGCTACCACTACCTATAATCCCTTGGGTGATTAAACTGAAGTTTTATCAACATATTTTGTTGAGTTAGAGAGCACCTTATTCAAGTCTGAGCTCTGCTACATTTCTATTGGCATGTCATTGGCTCCATTATTCAAGGTTTCTGACCCTTAGTTTCTTTATCTGCAAACAGGGTAACTACTAACAACCATCTCAGGCAGGCACAGGGACACATTCATAGGGCTGCTATAGGGTTAAGTGAGAAGTCTATAAACCACCCAGCACAGTTTGGTCTGGCATGGTACACTAGACGGGAAATGCTAGCAATTACAGTGATGGCATTAGCTGTGGAGGTCACCTATGGATCCTCTTCATATAGTGTTTCCTCGGCCATTTCTCAAATACAGTTCTCAGATAACTCAGCTAAGGATAAGTTTATCTAAGAACACATGAAAATAGAGCCTAGTGCTCTGGTGAGCTTCAACCGCTGCCTTTATGTGGCCTGTGTTCATAAAGGGAGGACGTTGACCTTGGTCTTTCCTGATTCAAGGCCACATTATGAGGACATCTTACTATATCCTTCTCCAATCTTTGTTTACTCTCTCTTTTACTTCTCCAACTATCAGTCACATTTCCCAAATAAATATAAGCATATAAAAGGAACTCCTTTGTTACCGAGTATGTGGTCAGTTTTCGAGAAGGTTCCATGTGGTCTAATGGGAGCTCACCAAGGCCAGCTCAACCTGAACTGAAAAAGCATGGGATCAAACCGGATTCTCTGAACATGGCAGACAATGAAGGCTGACTGAGAAGCCAAGATCAATGGCACTGGGTTTTGATCCTACCGCATGTACTGGCTTTTGGGGAGCCTAGTCTGTTTAGATGCGCACGTTCCTGGACCTAGATGAAGTGGGTTGGACCTTGGACTTCCTGCAGGGCAGGGAACCCTGACTGCTCCTTGGACTGGAAAGGGAGGGGGAGGGGAGTTAAGTGAGGGAGAGAGAAATGGGAGGTGGGGAGGAGGCAGAAATTTTTAATAATAATAATAATAATAATAATAATAATAATAATAATAATAATAATAAAAAGAACTCCTTTCTGTTTTAAAGGCCATGAACCCACACAAGTATTCTGCAAGGTTCCAATGTTTGGAAACCTTTGGACTGACACTCCGACTATGGGAGGAAAGGGGTCTGGCCAAGAGCAGTGGGGCACAGCAGCAATACATGTGACCATGAGGAAGGCACAGACATCACCAGATATATTTCTGACCTCCAGTATGAGAGAACAGGAAAGGGTCTTGGACAATTTGTTTTTGTAATATGTGCACAGCCTGGCACATTTCCAAAAATATCCAAGTTAATTGGAAGCATGAGTGAATTCTCAAGAGAAATTTTATCTCACTTTCTGAGGGAGAAGTTACTACAGGGACAGGCAGTTATGGTTTATTAAGATGGTGTGCATCAGAAATCCAGTTTGCAGATTTATGACACTGTGTATTTATTTATTGGCTTAGCTGAGGATCTACTTAAATGTCTTGTTATAAGTTTCTCCATGTTGTAGCAAACTTCTGATAGCTGGAACCAAAATGTTTTCCTGCTGTTTGTCAACCCATAGGAGTTATTTTGAGCAGAACCAGATTATATCATCATTAATGACTGATATTATATCTATGGAGGGAGAAAAGCAACAACTGACAGACTTTATGAAAATTGAACAGGAACATCAAGTTTTCCTAAATTTTTTAATGGTTATTTGTTAGCTCCTTTGATAAAACAGACTGAATGGTGGCACTGGAAACTCTGGATTCCCCTTCCTCCGAATACCATCAATTGTCAGCTACCATTTGCAGGGTTTTTTTTTCCTCATGGTTTATTTTTTTTATATTTAAAAATTTCCATCTCCTTCCCTCCTCCTCCCCCCTCCCTCCCCTCCTCCTCCCCCTTCCCTCCCCTCCTTCTCTCCCTTCCCTCCCCTCCCCTCCACCCATACCTCCCCTCCCTCCCTCTCAAGGCCAAGGAGCCATCAGGGTTCCCCACTCTATGCTAAGACCAAGGTCCTCCCAACTCCCCCCAGGTCCAGGAAGGTGATCGACCAAGCTGAGAAGGCTCCCACAGAGCCCGTCCATGCAGAAGAATCAGAGCCCAGAGCCATTGTCCTTTGCTTCTCAGTCAGCCCCCGCTGTTGGCCACATTCAGAGAGACGGGTTTGGTCGCATGAGCTGAGCGGGAGCATCTCACATTGTTGAGCTGGCACCTGCTGGCACAAAGAACCCTCGTACTCCATCAGCACACACTCTGGGGAACTTCATTCCAAAGGGGAAAAACTGGGCCCATCGCAGCATCGAAGCTCAAAAGTGCTCAGGGAGGTTGTCTCTTCCTGCATCTTTGGTGGGGTTTTTATCCAAATAGTCTGTCCCTGTTGCCCTTTCTGGAGTGAGTGGTTTTAACCCCGTATGCAGCAGGCTGTTTGTCCTCTGAGGTCGTTTACCTCTGCTGCTTTCTTCTCAGTCGCTGCTTCCATGGCAGCTGCAGACTTCGGAGGAATTCTCACTTGCTCTCTTTTCCCACTAGAGATGGATGTTCTGGTTCTGACTCACAGCTGAGTCAGACAACAGCATCAGGAGCAGAACGAACTGGGCAGGGAGTGGCTCAAAACATCCTGACTGGCCTAAAACACTGGCTTGTTAACAGGAATGTGTGCTTCTCTAGAAGTGTTCTTTGTTTAAACGCTGCCAGCTTT
The DNA here is from genome assembly GCF_903992535.2 of Arvicola amphibius. Classification (NCBI taxonomy): domain Eukaryota; kingdom Metazoa; phylum Chordata; class Mammalia; order Rodentia; family Cricetidae; genus Arvicola; species Arvicola amphibius. Next base: position 8,652,165 of record NC_052047.1, on the reverse strand, counting down.
CCTATTTCTTTAATGATAGGATATGGAAAAGACCTTGGCAGCAAACAAGTAAAACTGGATATCAGGGCTTGTAGCCCCATTTCTGGCCTGTGGCTCATCACCTTCAGCATGGTATCTGACCCCTTGCTTTACCAGGTATCCTCTCAGCTTCCGGCTCAAGACCAGACATACTCTAATCACAACCTTTCTCTTTCTGTTTTGTTTTTCTTGTTTGTTTGTTTTAGCCACAGTATTCAGAGGAAGGGGTCTCCAGAGTTTTAAGTGACACCATTCAGTCTCTATCAAAGGAGCCAACAAATGATCATCAAGCAAAAAGCCAGGAAAACATGAACCTTTAAGAGTAGAAATGACCACTTCAAACACTTACATGTGTATATCATCCCTCAAGGACCAACTGAGATCTGGAATGATTATACTCCCTGATAGGAACTGTCTATCCTTCAGAATGGCCCCATGAGAGACAATGGGAACGTACACACACACACACACACACACACACACACACACGTGGAGGGTGGTCTACCTCACATGGCTTATTCCATTCCATTTGTCCTCATTAGGAGATCTTTGCTGGGGCAAGTAACTTGATCGTGTATTACAAAAGTTAAAGGCAGAGGGTGGGGGTGGAGAAATAGCTTAGTTAAGTGCTTATCACACAGGCATGAGGACTTAAGTTCAATCCCCAGATCCCACATATCAAAACTCAAGTGTAGGGGCACACACTTGCATTCTAGAGAGTTGGAAATACAGGTGGATCCTAATTATCAAGCTACAAACCAACAAGAGACCCCATCTCAAAAAACAAGGAGGACTACATCTACGAACAGCATGCAAGGTTAACCTACAGTCTTCATGAGTACACATACATGCATATACCTTCATATAACCACATTAATGAACACACATTTGCACATACCCACATACTCACATACACACATATGCACATAACATACATACACATGCACACACAAACATACACACATGCACACATGCTCTTACATACACACATGCACACACACACACACACACACACACACACACAGCAGCCAGTAAGCCTAATGGCCTGAGATGGATCATCAGAACCGACATAGTGGAAGGAGAGAAACTATTCCCATGGCATTCTCCTGAGCTCCACACTGACACCATGGTGCGCACACACATGCACACACACGCCAAGCAAACAAATGCCAAAATTTATAAAAATTCATCCCTATTTAAGGTATTCCACATCAATGATTTTTTAAAGAAAATTCTGAAGTGTTTGAATAAGCAGAGAAGAGTTTACTATATAATGCTATATATAATTCAGGTAGACTTTGGGAAACACTATTGTATAATTAACCCTCGTGAATCAGGTATCTACAAAAATAACCATATTTCAATATTAAACAGGCCATCATTTATTCATTTCTGTGCCTGTTCACAAAGAGGATCATTCTCCTCCCATCATTTTGCTAGAAGGCAATTTTCTTGTCTTTTTTGGAAACAACTACATTTTTTGACACTGCAAAATACCTCCAAATCTACCTGGCTTAAAGAGCATTTAAAGAGAGGAATTCGTCTCTTCTAACTACAATAATGGTTAGAAATGTGTCTCCAGAAGTAAAGAAGGCCCCAAACAGGGATGGTAAAAGAACCCATCACTGAGAGCCAAGGACAACCCTGAACCTGACGGACACAGACAAAATGTTCCTTCGGAGCTGTACAGTATGAGGAATAAGGGCTCATCAAAATATTAGATAGGGAATAAGTAATGAATATATGATATCTGAGGCTGCTGGGACATCTTAGCCACATCCATGTGCATCCCAGACTCCAACCAATGATGAAGCTACCATTCATGAAATTATATGTGGCAAGGTCAGGAATATTAGCACCCCGTGTTTGTCCCTAAGCACTGCCAACTTCTAGCTCTCAAAACCTGGACAGGGGGCTCTGGGTCTCAGTCCTGTAGCTCCTCTGTACCCATCTGCCATCCCACTCTGAGCCTCAGCAAGCTGAGCCACATCGTATGCACCACTGGCTCCTTAGCCCTCTGGCTTCCAGTGGGATTTGGTCAATAGAAGGCAGCAGCAGCAAACTATGTAGGCATCTCAGAGAGCAAGGATGAGCAATCTCCAAGCTCTCTGACAATATATCTCCTCCACAGCCCACAGGTCCCTGTAATGTGGTCCTATCTATGGTGCTTTGATGCCCGGAATTGCAGGTTCCTCTGATCCTGGAATAGGAATGGCTCACAATACCGCTAACTCTTGGTTGTCTCCTAAATCGTTCCAGCACCTTTATACATAATTCCTTTAACAAACTCCCCTCCAAATTGAAGGGTGGTGTTACATGCTGTAATCCCAGCATTCAGGTGGGAGGATCCCCAAAGTCAAGGTCAGCCTGGCCTATTTAGTAAGACATTGTCTCAAAATAAACCTTTTGAAAACACCTCTCCCCTCACCAGGCCCTTGGTTAATCTACTCAGGTAAGCTATCTCATTTCTCTGGACTCCAGGGTGAGCAGCCATAAAACCTGTCAAGTCAGAGGGGTTTACTACTGTGCACACAGGGAGCATTTGACTGCCATCAGCTCCACGTCTATTACATCTCTTGTCCTTATTCCGAGAGAGCAGATGCTTCCTGATACAAAACTGAAACTTGCTTTCCACGCTATTTTGCAAAAGGCCCATAGTTGTCCTGTCCTTCAACACCCATGTTCTTGGTGCCCATGATGGTGCCCCTTAGTGATCAGCTTCAACTTTCTGCCTTAGCAGTAAATAAACTTGCCATCTTAGTTCAAAACAAAATATCAACAGGAAGCAAGATGGGAAAAAAAAAAGGCTCGCCATTAAATAATCAATCTCTTAAAAATGCTGTGGGGAGAGAGAAGAGAGAAACAGATTTTAACAATGCCTAAACATGCTTCCTGGGGGATACACATCCGCCTATTAGGAAGGTTTATTGGCACTGTGAAAGTTTCATCCATGAAAAATAATGATCATTAGCTTTTCCATGACAACGGTGTTCGCCTACATGATCCATCATGTTCCTGGAGTCCAGGGTACCTTCGCAATTCCGATCCCTTGGTAGAAGACATTAGTGTGTATCGATGCTATTTTAATTGTTTCTCACATAAAGCCCATTGCTGCTTGTCACAAGTAAAAATCATTATTGAACTTTTGGGAGCTTGGCCTGCAAGAAGCAGTTCTGCACTTGTCCTGTAATTTTAGCCAAGGTTACAGAAGTGAAAGCCTCGGCGATTTAGGTCTGATTAACAAGGTCAATTTGAGTGAGATCTCAGATCATATTTAATTTTTCCAGGAGGTAGACCTCTACTAAAATATCTGCGCACTAAAATAAGGGCAGGTCACAGAGTCCCTGCTCGACATCGGCAGCCAAATGCTTTGCACTTCATTTGCAATGTTCTTAGTTAACTTAATTTCCAAGTCAAAATAAGGACTCTTTGGAGAAGTTGGGACCGTACTGATGATGACAATGGTGGACTTCTGTTCCAGTCATTCCCAACATTTAAAACTGACCTAAAAATGTCACCCATAATCTCGGACTCCAAACTTTTGAGGACAGAAAAGCACATCATCTTATAAATTCTAGCTGCAGCATTCCAGTCTAGCTGATACACCTCTCAGGTAAATGTACATATTAATTTGCTTATATTCTACATGCATACAAATGCACACATGCACACACACACATATCATGCAACATAATAGTGCAATTATAAAAAACTCTTTTATAGTAACATGTTTTAAGTTTGCATGATTTAATAACAATACATAAATTTTTCAACCTCAGTGACCATGCATATTGTGATATATATATGTGTACATGGTGAGCTTGGTGAAATGGCATATCTTCGAGTTGGTAGCATCTTAGATTGTGTGTATGTCTCACTCCTAGTCCTGTTACCCCTTTTCCTTCTGACTGCACTAGTCTCTCACCATCTAAAAAATCTTTACATGTATTTACTTTACATGTATTATATGTATTTACATGTGCTGTCTGTATGTCACACATGTAACATGTGTATGTGGAAGTCAGACAACTTGCAGGAGTCAGTTCCCTCCTTTATTCATGTGGATCCCGGGGATCAAACATGTCACAGGGCTTGATGGCAACAACTTTTCTTTCTGATCTATTTTTTGGCCTGTTTTTGTTTTTTGTTTGTTTCTCCTGAGCCTTCTGAGAAAATCTTAGAATCATAGTTTGACAAATCAAGTAAGGAAACACCTTGTGAAAACAAAACAAACAAATTCAGGAATAAAACGCCCTGCCCGCCCTCGTATTACAGAAATCAAATGTTAAGCCTTGAATCTGAGCAAAATATAGTGCAGTCAAGCCCCAGGAACAAAGCTCTGAGAGGAAATACAGTCAATGTGCCAAATCATCTCTGCGGTAGAAAATAATGGTCCGTGAAACTAACCAAAGATTATCGGGCTCAGGCTTCTCGGATGCGCTATTTTACTTACAAATGATTAAAACGATTACTCAATGCATGGATGCATAGAACTGAATTTTGAACAACATTAACACTCATGGGCAGTACCTACTTTAACATCCAAGCTTGAAACTGAAAATGTTCAAGCCAACTTCATCTTCATCAGTTGGTCCCAGTCCATGCCATTAATCACTTTCTAGTTCCTGTATTCTAGTTTCTAGAATAGCCATTCTTTGATTTAACCTTCTCTTTGCTTCCCTTTAAGCCAACTTGGAGTGTATTGAAGTTGAAGATACAATCTCCAGAATTATTTCTTCTCGTCACTATTTCCAAGCATTATTTTTCTCAAAGAATCTTTCATCTGGTAAGAACATTTCACCCAAATTTTTCACCAGGGGCTGGAACAAAGCTTCTGGGTAAAGACTATGCGACCACATTGTGTCCTGGGCTGTCATCTACATGTCCCCAGTAGAGAAGGAAAGAGAAAACATGGACCCAGAATCCTTGCTTCTTAAACACCATGGCTGGAAACAGCATCTCATTCCCATCCTAGCAGTGAGAACATTACATGAACATGCTGAGCTTCAAGAAGGGCTGGGAGATCTAGTCCCTGCTGGGTAGCTGCTAATCCATAACTGCTGTGTAGCAGAAGGCAGAGCATGGAATTGGGAGTCCAGCTGGCTGCTGCCTCTGCCACATTCTCCACTATCACTGCCATCAGGTATGGCAGCCTGTGCCTGGGGGACACCCTACCAAGGGAACCCGATGGGAAAAGCAACAGAACACTTCCCCCAGGTCATCTCTGTCACTGGTGACTGTGGGGAAGACACACAGACAAACCATCATTTTTTAAACCTGTTGAGAAAGAAGACGGACCTGAACTGGTCAAGCTCCCAAATCATTGGAATGTGCTAGGCTGAATGAAGAGTGACCTTCAGCTCCTGAAAACAGCACTTCTCCCAAGTGACTTTCAGACTAGCCGACAGAGGCTCTGAAGTGTTCGATGATGGTGTACGTCTGCATATAGACAGAGGCTCTGATGTGTTAGACAGTGGTGTACGTCTGCATACATTTCTACAGGCGCGATTCATATGGAAACTCTGGAGATGCATGGCCAGCATAGAGAAGAGCCTGGCGTAGAAAATGTATTCAATGAGACGGAGACTAAAGAGTTAACTTCAAAAGCTCATTTTGCCACCACAAAGGATTCTTATTGCTATCCTCTACGGACCCTGCAAGGTAGACAGAGAACGAATGCACGGCGAATTCTTTTCCAGTCTAGTGAATGGATTTACAGTTCCATTTAAATGTCAAACACACTGGGCTCTAGACCCTCTCCACTTTATTTATACCATTAGATGATAACATTTCAATCGCATTAAATGCTTCAGGCTTTAGGTAGATAGCAAGTGCATACCTTCAAGCAAATCAGGGTTCTGCTGAGTAAATGCATAGAGTTCAGAAGAGAAACTACAACGAAGAAAGAGACTGAAAATGCCCATAATTTTTCTTTTAAACTCAATATTGATGTTATTCATCCTAAGCTCTACAATGAGAAACCAAAACCAGAATCTCAGTCAGGACCATCCCTGATGATTGCCAAGACTCCACATGACCCTGAACTGCTCTATTGACACAGAAAGTGAGTATGCCTGCCAGAGGGAGTCCAGTCTCCCCAGCCTCCATGCCTGCTCTGCTTCCTGCCCATGCTGGCTGGGATCTCAAGTCTCCTACAATCGTGTGAAATGCCTCCCAAAACGATTTTTTTCTGCTTATGTTAGTGACATCTAGTTGCTGTTGTTCACATATGAAAAATTCGGGCAGAAATATCCCTTTGCACCGAGGACACAGGCTCAAGACATTTCTATGAAACGGCCAAGACTGAGAAACTTCGCTGGCAGCAGAACAAACGGTAGAGAATGATGTGTGCTGCTTTGCCTTCCTGCGTAGAGTAACTTCCAAGAAATCTCCAACACAGATACTTTTCTGTTTGTACGGTACCTGCTCTGAGCTGGGATGCTTTCATGGAGATGCTGTGTTCAGTTCACCCCCTTGCTCTCCATGGCTTGTAGCAGAGACTAAGATGCCCATATCGTCACACTCCCCGGATTACAGGCCTGAGTCCAAGAACCAACCTATGGAATCCTTGAGGTTAGGCTCCTCAATCATTTTGAATTGGACTGAATGTGTACAGAATCTAGATTGATCAGGCAAACATACATTATTATTACTTCCTAATAAGTATCCAGCTATGACTGAGAAGTGAATCAATTTAGAAACGTCATAAACAAAAGCTACCACTGACTCTGAATGAGAATTTTGCCAACTCTACTTTCTTCTGCCACTGACAACTTCAAGACACAATACTGCAGAGCAGAGCTATGACTCAGGGGGCGTGGCCACAAACATGGCTGCTTCTGGGAGCCTTAAGCTTTGTCTTAAGGATGGAAAGAGGCCGGCCCCTTCCCATCCTCCCAGCTCTTTCTCAGTAGAAATGTGCACTGTTTGTAGAACTGAATCCCTGCACCTGTATGCCTGATGAGGAAGGAAGGAAGAGGTCATCTAAAAAGCAAAGCAACAGAGCGGGAAGACCCAAGTGTGCTCATTCACTTAACACAAGCAAGCCCAGGAAAACAAGACCACAGCCAGTAAGGAAAAACCTGCTTTGAATCTCTAGGAGGCTTCTGGAAAAACTGCCCTCCCTAAAGTAAGGCTTCAAGCAAAGCTTTATTTTACTCCCTGGGAGATGGTTTCTCTGTGGAGAGATTCTCATAAGTTACAAGCCACTTCTCTGAAAACGCAGCTGCAGTCTGCGGCCTCCACAGTAATAAGTTACACTGCAAAGAAACACCTTGAGCCCCACAAGCTAAGAAGTCATCCCCTGAGAGCCTTTTCTTGCCTAAATCCGTACTTCTGGCCTTGTAGACATTCCGGAAAAGTGGCATCTCCATGGGTAAATGTCTTCTTGGCTCAGAAAGTTTTTCTTCCATAGAACTGTGAGAATTTTTGCTGCCTGTACAACTTAATTTCATCACCAAATTTTACAGATCTCTAAACTCAACAAACTGCTTGCATAAAAAATATTTTTATCAGCTGCGCCTCTACAAAATTATTTTAAAAGTCAACAATAAAAGAAAGTCCTCACCCCAACTCTCCTTTCCGCTCCCCAGCTTACCCCATGCCACCTTGCTCAGCCGGGTAGTAACAACTGGAAATCACTCTCCCCAAATCCCTCCTTAACCTATAGGACCACTCAGAATAACTTAAAACCACATAAATACAACATAAAGTGGCCAAGGGTCTTCTGTCTTTAAAGACACAACAAACCTCCATGAGACACCAAAATGTGTGTCTTCACCCTAAAAACCCTGAGCCAGAATCTTTCTTCTCAAAACTCCTGGGAGCCTGAGAAGCTGGAATGGGGCCTGACTAAAATATTCCCTTCCATTCCTTGCTCTTCTGGCACCTTTTTTTGCAACATTAAATTCACAGCCTGTCGCATTATATTCTAGAAATACTCAAACATGAATCATACATGAATAATTCACCCCTCTTTCCATTCTCGTGGTTTTTATGTGAAACCATTGGTGCCACCCCGCTCTGACTAAATCTGGCCCGTCCACAGGCTTTCTTTTCACTGGTCCTCAGACATGCCCATCCTCCACGTGCGTGGCTCCCCATTCAGCTTGGCTCCAGGTGATTTGCTCCTCCTTTCCTGCCATCCTTCTTGGAGTTTAACTTATGTGGTTTGAATAGGAAACACATCCACACAATACTAAAAGCAGTAAGTACAAACCATGAAAGAGACTAAGCCACAAGCAAATTAACCACCCACCTTAATGTGGCCAGCCAGTATTAAGGGAGCTTCATTGCAATGATCTGTACCTTATTTGCAAAATTCAATTACTCAGCAAAGACCGCGCACCCGTGGTACACACTTCACTAAGAACTGAGTATAAACCACCATGATGGAGCACTTAACTCTCACCAGGCAGCAAGCACTAGTGAACATGTTGGATGTGCATATCTCTGCTGGTCGTCATGATACCACCGTGAGCTTGTTTTACATCCTACAGTTTAGTAAATAAGGAAGGTGAGAGTAACTCATTTGACAAGATGGTTTCAAACAGCCCTTACTAATATGGGCAAGAGAGGTGCATATGTACTTCAGAAAAGAGAACATCCAGGAGGCCAATAGCTAAGTAAAAGCTACACACTTTCTCTGTCATCAGAAAAATTAAAACCACAAGGACTTGCCATTACACAGCTACGGGAGGATAAGGGCAGATGATGCTCTCTGCCATTTCAGATGAGGAGCCTAAATCGGCACCTGGCTTTGGAGTCTGGCAATACCTCCTGACTCGAACATTGCAATTTCAAACTAGAACTACTTCAAGGCACAGACAGACATTAGAATATTTGTAATAGTTGCTACCCATAATAACCCCAAACTCAGACAACCCAAATTCCTACCAGCCGTAGAAAGGATAAGGTATTGAATAGACCTACAATAAAATGCTAAACCAAAATGAATAATCCACACCACCCAGAATGATAAATGTTGATAGGCACAAAAGAATTTCTACTGCATCACTCTATCTGCAGAAATAAAAACAAGGAAATTCATATCTAGGTTGTTAGACATCAGAATAGTGGTTTCCCTCAGGGACGTGGGGTGGCAGGAAGGGGACCCAGTGGAGGCTTCTTGGATGCTGGTAATGACCAATGATGGAGGGCTCCCATTGGCTAATAAAGAAACTGCCTGGCCCATTTGATAGACCGCCCCTTAGGTGGGTGGAGTAGACAGAACAGGAAGAGGAAGTGAGGTAGAAGGATCAGTCAGATGCTACGCCTCTCCTAAGTTAGCCAGACCACCGTGCCTCTCCTCAGAGAGAAGCCAGATGCGATGAAGCTCCAGCCCAAGATGGATGCACACTAGAATCTACCTGGTAAGGCACCACTTTGTGGTGCTACACAGATTATTAGATATGGGTTAGTCAAGATGTGAGTAAGAGCCTGAAAATAATGGGCCAGGCAGTATTTAAAAGAATACAATTTGTGTGTTGTTATTTCGGGGTATAAGCTAGCCGGTGGCTGGGAGCTGGGCAGGATGAAAAGCAGGCTTGCCAGCAGCTCCTCACTACAGAATGGCGCCCACGTGGATAACCGAATCCGCAGAAAGCTTGAGAAAGCTTGGGAAAGAATAGAGTAAAGCTCTATTTTTCGGGTCTGGCAAGCAAGCACTCTCATCTAAGAGAGGCTTCCTGACTCAGCTTCAGCTGCAAAACATTGCAGCTCTTTTAAGAGGTTCTGCTACAAAACACTTAAATGACGTTGATAAAAGCTGACTGCATGCTTGTTTGCTTTCAGCCGTAGCAGGAAAAAAGTTGTGCTGTTTTAAAATGCTGGCATTCTGGTCTGTACTGCCAGGACAAACTCTGACTCTTTCAAGCAGGCGGTCCTGACTATGAAGCTTTTGAGTGTTGTTTAACACTGTTGCAGCTTGCTTGCTGGCAGGGACCTTGAACTGCCACAGAGTTGTGGTGATAAACAAGGCTATTGCCGGTACCTCTGCCATGAGGCTGGAAAGCTAAGGAATGGGCTGGATCTTGCTGTCAAAGCCACGGCTTTAATCCTACCTATATTGCTTGGTAAATTAAAGACTCGTGTGTTCAGAAAAAGAGAGATATACAGTAAAGAGAGATTCAAAGACAAAGAAAACCTCTAAATGGTTTGCAGTGAGTTAAAAATACATGCAGGCTAAAAGTTAAAGTTCTTACAGTTAAAAAAAAAAGAGAAAGAAAGAAAGAAAAAGGAAGTAGTTTGTTGTGGTGGTATACACCTTTAATCCCAACACATGGGAGGCAGAGGTAGATTGACCTCTGTGACTTCAAGGTGTGGCAGGACACACCTTTAATCCGAATGCCTGGGAGGCAGAGACAGAAAGATCTCTGTGAGTTCAAGGTGTTGTAGCACACACCTTTAATCCCAGCACTGGGGAGGCAGAGACAGACGGATTTCTGAGAGTTCAAGGACAGCCTGGTCTACAGAGTTATTCCAGGACAAAGATATACAGAGAACCTGTCTCAAAAAAAAAAAATAAAATAAAAGTAAAAATAAACGAAATAGAGGTTAAAATAAAGCCGCACAAAGATGGAAAATACACAGAGAATCTTGATACTGTATGCTATTATGCTCTTTTTGAATTGTTTGAATGCTGAGGAAGGAGCAACAGCTGCTAAAAGATATTTGTTTACAAATGCTGCTGAACTAATCCAAGATAGATATTTTAAAAATACCTTGACTTCAGAATTTGTATCTAAGGATATGATACTTTGGAAAAGAGATTCTTCTTTTGTTTTTACAGAAAATGGAACCCTGTGGATTGCTTCTATCCCAATATGGTATGATAGACCACGCCCTCCTGAAAGGTTGCTGTGAACACCCTCAAAAAATCACTTCGCTCAACTGATGACTAAGATGAACCTGGCACACAGGTTACATTATGAAAGATCTGATTAACAGCGTCCCCATTCAGCAGGAAGCAGTTTGGAGAGAAATAACTGCGCCCATATTCCCAAATATTGTTTATAAATGTTCTTTTACATTTAAAAGGGGATATGATATAGATATGAATAATTTGCATTGATAAGGATTTGGCTTTAGTGATTTAAATTTAAGGTCAATTTTGTTATATGTATATGTTTTTCTGATACTGATTAATGTATTGTGATTGTGTAGTTCATTTAAAAATGTAATGTATATAGGTTGTTAATGGATAGTTATCAATAATAGTAAAACTTGTAGTTATGTTAGTTAGATTTTCTAACTATATAGAGATATATTTAAGTTACATAGGCATTCTTCATATCTTTCAAAGACTACAGAATATCGCATTTTAGATGTTTTAAAACTTAAGGCTTTTCATGACAATGAGACACGTCAGCTCCTGGCAGCACCAATCTACTTCAAGAGGAAGATGGGCATCGAAAAGGATCCTTATGGAGTTTAATAGCCACTTGGGCAAGAAACTGCTCTTGCCTGGACTGTTGGCATAAACTGGACACGAAGAACCCACAGAGAGAGGACTAAATGTGAGATGATCTTTTGGGGTTCCTGATTCAAGAAAGAGTCTGCGAGACATTCTGAAGGACACAGCAGATAGTGACTGAACTGCCTTCGAAATTTCCTGCTGCATAGAAATGTCTGCTGGATATTTATGGGCCTGTAGGCCGAAGATGGATGCCCCGACAGTACAAAAGAACTTTGGGTGACTGTTCAGGTAGCACAATGTCTCTGTGATTTCTAGAGTTTGGAAATTGCATATTTCTTATTTACTTAGGTAATATTGTGTCCTTCTGGAGTCTTTGATGGAGCTGAAGATAATTATAGTTGTTTTCCTTTGTTATGATAAAAGATAAAGTAGATATAAATATTGTAACTGTAATTCTTACTTGATAACTGTTTTGTTATATGTAATTTTACTATGTTAAAGTTAAAGCCTTTCTTTTTTGTTTAAACAGAAAAAGGGGAAATGATGGAGGGCTCCCATTGGCTAATAAAGAAACTGCCTGGCCCATTTGATAGACCGCCCCTTAGGTGGGTGGAGTAGACAGAACAGGAAGAGGAAGTGAGGTAGAAGGATCAGTAAGATGCCACGCCTCTCCTAAGTTAGGCAGACTGCCGTGCCTCTCCTCGGAGAGAGATGCCAGACACGATGAAGCTTCAGCCCAAGATGGACATAAGCTAGAAACTTCCGGGTAAGGCACCACTTCATGGTGCTACACAGATTATTAGATATGGGTTAATCAAGATGTGAGTAAGAGGCTGGAAGTAATGGGCCAGGCAGTATTTAAAAGAATACAATTTGTGTGATGTTATTTCACGTGTAAAGCTAACCATGCGGGAGCCGAGCTGGGCAAAAAGCAGGCCCTCAGATAATCACTACAGACCAATGTATTCAGTTCATGAAAATTCATCAGGTTCTACACTTAGAATCTATGCTGCGTACAGGTTTACTTTCAACAACTTTTCAAAAGTGCATGTTCTCATGAGGCTTGCACTCTGGTACAACAGGGATATAGCGACTGTAGCAAAGGGCAGATGCCTCATTTCTTACCCATAAATTCCTAGGTCCCTGGCACTACACAGCAGTGTTTCTATCGCTGTGGAGAAGGGGGCTCCATGCTGTTACCCTTTCACATGTCAATCTTCCCATCCCCACTCACTGAATGTTACAACACCTGCACTCATATTTAAGATGAGCAGTGTGTGTGTGTGTGTGTGTGTGTGTGTGTGTGTGTGTGTGTGTGTGTGTGTGTGTGTGTGTGTTGTTCCTCTAGATAGCCATTAGCCTTGTCTCTCACTGGGACCTCGGACTCTCTGATTAGGCTCAGCTAACTAACCAAGGCGCCCTAAGGATCCCCATGTCTCTACATTCCCAGTACGGGGATTATAAGTAGATATCATAATGCCCAGCATTTTACATGGTGCTGGAGATCAAATTTGGGTCCTGATGCCTGCAAGGCAATCATTTTATTGACTGAGTCATCTCTCCTGATAAAGCAAGTATCTCTAACATGGAGTTTTTAAATCTCCAAGGAGCTGTTGGATAGAATTCAGGGGTTCATGAAACAGATAGGAGAAATCCTAGCTTTGTTTAGAAAGCACTCTCTGAGATTTCTTCTTTTCGTCAACTGTCATGGAGGTACCTGAGACAAATCCCCAGTAAAAACATAGACAGTTTCATATATGATCCAGTAGCAGATACTGTGAAATACCATTTACACAGCAATAATGGAAATTTTGGCCAAGTAGAATCTGCCATTAAATCTTATAGTTTTATATGTTAATAAAGAGATATACACTGTGTATCTTGCTGTGTCATAAGAATATTTTTTTTAACATTTTGAGAGTTGTTTTTTAACAACTGCAGTCTTCTCTGTTCAGTTTTGTGACCACTGGCCTGAAATCAGAACCCGTAGTTTTCTGGACTTGACAAAGGGCTCACAGGATAAACAGAATGTTGACACACTGCCTGTTTTCCACTCCACCCTCACACTGCGTCCTTGCAGTCCCACCCACAGGCTCTGAACCTTCAGGAGTTCCCTGCCTTCCTATTTCCTGAAAGTAGGCATGCTCATAACGGAAGAGCTCCCTCACAGCCTCAGCTCTGGGGAAATGCAGGAACCAGAGATTGGGCGGCACTGGGCAGTGGAGGATATTGGCTTCTCCATTCTGTCGCCTCAAGGCATGGCTGCTCTGTCCCCGTGCCTTCGCCATTCCTGCTGTGGCTCACCCATGGGTGTTTTAATCCCTTTTACTGGTTCTTTCACTGACCCAGAGGTCTAGAAAACATCCCATCATTAAACTCTCCCCAACTCACGTCTTTTGAGAAAAAGATGTACTTCTTTTCAGTCTGGTTCCATTTACAAACTGGGCTTACCTGGTAAACCAATGATACCAGCAAGAAAATAACTGCACTCCCTTTTGGGGTAGCTAGTGGAATGGGAGTGTGTGTGTGTGTGTGTGTGTGTGTGTGTGTGTGTGTGTGTGTGCGTGTGTGTGTGTGTAGGTTCATTCCCTTTGGGGGTAGCAAGTGGAGTGCATGTGAGTGTGTATGCACGTGTGTGTGTGTATGTACATGTGTGCACAGATTGGAAGAAAATACCAGAATCAGTACCCAGAGATTCCCTGAACTATGGCCGTTTTTCCAACTTTCCAATTTCCTGAACAACCTCTACCAGGTACAGGATGTAAAACCAGACAGGGAACATTGAGAAAAGGTCATGCCTGAGCTGAATATGTAAACAACTGGCCAGGGGACACCAGGGATAAGGTGTAAACAGAGGCATTATCTTAGGCCTGAAGGTGGGATGGCTGCTGCCCATGGTCCTGCTGCAGCTGCCATGTGCTGACATCACCTGTAGTCCAAGCAACGGGAGGAAACAAAGCAAGCCTTTCCCCGGAACACAGAAGGCAAGAGCCCGTCTGCCTGAAGCAGATCCTCCAGGAAGTGAGACAGGGCACAGCATCCCCTACACAGGCCGCCGCTCTCCTAGGGGCCTCTGACTTCTGAAGGCTCAACAGACAGCAGGAAAAGAACTGATAAAGTTCTGCCCTCAACGAAGATCATTTCTCCTACGCTATTCTTTGGCTCTTCCCCTCCCCTCTAATTCCCCTGGACAATGCTGGCTGACAGCCCTCTGATATGGAAGAGTGAGCGGAGACTGGCCAGGCAGGGAAGGAAGGAAGTCTGCCAAGAGCACACTTCCATATATCAGTCTGAGCTCAAGATAAATAATCCCAGCCAGCCCGTGCAGCTATCAAACCAAAGGGCATGTTGCAGGTAGCAAGATAAATCGTTCCTGTCAAGGATGTCTTTGTTTGTCCCCGACAGCCTCTTACTATATCTTCCTCTCCTGACAAAGCGACTCCAGGAACAGGATTCTAACATGCATTGCCCTCTGGAAATGATAGTGCTAAAGGGGGAGAAAAATGAGCCCCGGATCCCAGGCCCATAAGCCAATATAATACAGCTGGCGGTAGGGCTGCTCACTAAACACAGGTTAGAAGCAAAATCTATCGGAAACCAAAGCTGTGAGTTATTTCCATTCCCCGAGACCCCTCCCAGCTAGCCAGGTCAGCAGATAGGAATTGCTAGCGCGCCATCGACGGGCTCATATTATAAATCTTATCCATACTGGCCTTCCTGGACTACCTCCCAGCCCATCACAGCTGCCATGGTCATGAGACACACAGCACAGCAGGAGGGCTGCCTAAGAGAAGGCAGTGGTCAGATTCTCCTTCTAAACGTAGAAACAGTCCTGATAACTATCCAGGAGTCAGAAAGAGACAAAACTTTATTTGTGGTAATAATTACAGCTGTATTTGTTCCATTTGTATTTGTAAACTTTTCATTGTTTAGCCCTGGATTTGATTCCTATAACTGTGTGCATGTGCACATGTATGTATGCACACACACAAACGCACACACACACACACACACACACACACACAAAAGAAAACACACCTTTGTAAATATTGAGCTTTCATCGGGTAACTGGGGGAAGGAAACCTGAGTTACCACACTACAGTATCCCCTGCCCAACACAGCTGCAGAAATTATTTGAGGATTCTACATGGATTGGGAACAACGAAAGGGGAAAGTACCCATCCTGACTTTAGTATCAGGCAAGACACGCCCAGTCTCTCCTACCCCTACTCATTCATGCTTTTCACACATGACTTCAAGCCATATGAGGTTAAGACAAATCTCCATTACTGAATGCGGTTATATTACACTGCCATGATATAAGATGATACGTGCCTTGGTAGACATCTCTGTGCCCTGGTATAAAAACAGCCTCCTGTGGAAGCTCGGGAGCTCTGTCCTTCCTTCCCAGAAGGACTGTATTCCTGTCTTCTCCTTTGCTCACTGTGACAGCTATCCTTGGTGGTCAACTTGACTGCATCTAGAAAACCCAAGAGCCAGGCTTCTGGGTACACCCGTGAGGTGAGAAGATCCACGTGAATCTAGGCCACGCTTTCCTGTGACAGTTTATAGAAAGGACATGGAAGAAGGAAGCTCTTGCATGTTGCCTTCCTGTCTTCACTCTCTTGGAAAGTTCATTTCTTCATTTACATTAAAACCTACTTCTTTGAGATTCTGAAATATACTGAAGACCAGGGGAAACATCCAGTCCTGGGGACTGAACACCTACTAGATGCTTGAACTTTCTGTTGGGAGACAACCATCGTTGGAACAGTTGTATCACATCCTATAAACCACTCTAGTAAATTCTATTTACACACACACACACACACACACACACACACACACACACATTCCGTCAGTCTGTTCCTCTAGAGATCTGACAGATACAGTTATCCACATGGTTAGCATGGGAAAGGGTTAAGAGCTTTGGTTTATGTCCTGGTTCTATCACTTATCATGAAACCTAGACAATTATTTGTATTTCCACTTCTCATCATTAAGATGCAAATGGTAGCTCTGTCAAGACGATACGTTTCTACAGGCCATAGAGTGGCACTGTTCCAGGGTGTCCCTCTGCTGTGACAAAACTCTAGGCACAAACAATGGGGGAGGAAAGGGTTTCTTTAGCTTATGGGTCACAGTCAGGGTAGGGACTTGGGAACCAGGAGGCTCAGGAACTGAAGCAGAGGGCATAGGGGAACACTGCTCACAGGCTAGCTTTCTCAGCCTGCTTTTTATACAACCCTGATCACCTTCCCAGGGGTGGCACCGCCTACACTGGGCTGGGTCATGCCCCAGTACCCACAAGCAAATCTGATGGATCCTCAACTGAGGCTCCCACTTACTAGATGACTTTAACTCATATCAAGTGGATAGCAGAAAGACTAATCAGCACAGACATCCCCAGAGTAGTGAGGGCTACAGTTTCTGAAATAAACAAGCACTCTCTTACCGCACACCCATCTGTGGCTGAGCACTGCCCTGCTAACGATCTAGGAGTCTCCATGTGAACCTGGCTGTGCCCAACTCTGTCACTTCCATCAGGTTCCGTGATGAGGACTCTAGGGGATGCTACACCATTGCATCCAGATCCTCAGACAGTTCTCACATCCCTCTTCCTTATTGAGGCTTCAATACCTGCTCATCCATCAGGGCTCCTCTCACATCTCCCTTCCTCCTAGAAGCTTCTCTGAACCATCAAATCTCCTTTTTCCATACTCCTACAGTCTGGTGCATTTGCTCTACTTATAATATGCTAAATTCTATGAAAATAGCCTCCAGAGATGCACACGATTGAATACTTAGTCCCCCAGTGGTAGAACTGTTTGGGAAGGATTAGGAGGTGTGGCCTTGCTGCAGGAGATATGTCACTGGGGTCAAACTTTGAGGTTGCAGAAGACTCCATTCCCAGTGCACCCTCTCAGTCTCCTACCTGGGCATTAAGATGTGGGTTCTCAGCTGTTTTTTTGCCAAATACCTTTGCTCCATGGTCATGTATTCTAAACCTCTGGAATTGTAAGCCTAATTAAATGCTTTCTTTTACAGGGAGCAGGGCCCCTTGTTCCGGCCACCCAGATAGCTTATACCCAAAATAATCACACAGAAATTGTATTAATTAAATTACCACCTGGCCCATTATCTCTAGCCTATTATTGGCTAACTCTTATTATCTTGATTCAACCCATTTCTAATAATCTGTATAACACTACAAGGTCGTGGCTTACCGGGAAAGATTCTAACCAGCATCAGTCTCAGTCAGGAGCTTCATGGCGTCTGCCACTCTGCCCTTCCTCCCAGAATTCAGTTCTGTCTTCCCCACCTACCTAAGTTCCTGCCCTATCAAAAGGCCAAGGCAGTTTCTTTATTCAACCAATGAAAGCAACACATAGACAGAAGGACCTTCTACACCAGTTGTCTAGGTCAGGAGCATTTTGTCACAGAGAAAAGTAACTACTGCATATTCTGTTTTAAACTTTTTAAGATTTATTGAATGCTATGTGCATGCTTTTCCTGCATGTATGTATATGCACCACATGAGCTCCTGGTGTCCATGGAGGTCAGAAGAGAGCACTGGGTCTCCTTGAGGTGAAATTAGGATGGGAGAACTATGTGGCACTCTGCACGGGTCCAGCCATAGGTCAGGGACAATGGTGAGTTACCATCTATACACCGAGAATCAAGCCTGGTCCTCTGAAAGAGCTGGTGCTTTAAACCACTGAGACATCTCCCCAGCCCCTCTGCCCACTCTTTAACTCACCCAGCCAACACAAAGTTTTCATGGAAAGTGCCATGGTGGATACTGAGCCAGGACATTCTGAAAAGACACTTCTGGGAGGCCACAATATGTGACAAGAATACTGAATAACTCATCTATGTGTCTGATCCAAGAACAGAGCAGAAACTTTACAGATTAATAAATAACTCTGAATTCAGCCCGTGCAAAGAGATCTGAGGGGTTAACCTGTCTCACTCTGGACCCAGCTGACTGGAGTCTCCTGTAAGCTGCTTCATCTGCAACCAGCATAGACACACAGGACACAGCAGCACTGTCCCTGGCCCGTGGCTGGACCTGTGCAGGGTGCCACAGAGCCCTTCCCAGAAGACAGTGAAGAGGACAGTACCCCAGACGCAGAAAGGCCAAGGACCAAAGAAAAGAAGTTCAACAAAATAGAGTAAGTTTCCATTTCATGGAGAAACGTTACCCCACTGTCTCTCCTGTCACCAGCAACCGTGCAGCTTGGCAAATGTCCATTCATTAGTTGAAGCAAGACAGTGCTTAGACACAACGGTGCCTCAGGTTATTCCCACAGATGGCAGTGACTCCAGCCCTGATTTATCTGCCTCTGAAGATGATCGTCTTCAAGTTACTCAGCATAAGATCCTGGTGATGAGGCAATCTGGCTGTCATCTGATTTGTTAAAAGATATTGCATGTGGGATGTTGAATCTATCCATTTAGAAAAATTTAAAACAGGAAAATTTAAATGTAAAAGAAAGGCTTTAATTTGTCTTTAATTTTGTAAAGGAAAGAGGCTGAAAGCAGAGTTGAAGAATACAGGCAGAGGTGCTGGCATTGCTGAAGGGCACAGGCAAAGCTGCTGTGTTTGGCCAGAACCAAGAGAAGGGAAACCACCGAAGATGGGCAGAAACAAATAAGAAATGGGGTATTAATACAGAGAAATCAATGATTTTTAAATTAGGCAATTTGGATTTTAGTCTTCTTTCTTTTATTTAGCTGAGTGACTTTAAGGATCATTTATCTTCAGTTTTACAGAAACAACAAAAGGGGCTAATATTAATCCCTGCTTGAGATATATCTCGGGTTTGACATGATCAAGTCAGTTACAGACGCAAGTCCTTAGAGTGGGCCTGGTGTACAGTGAGATGCGGTAAATGTTCTGCCTGTACTTTCCACGTTGGAACAAAGTAAAACATTAACCCCGTGATCGGCTTATAGCTTCTGATGTGAGTCATGATAAACTATGCCAGTCATGAGATTTTTCTGGCACTTTTAAAAACAATAATCAAGAGGATAGCTTTTACAATGAGCGTTTATAATGCAGAAGCCAAGCCCTGTGTGTGTCACATGTGTGTTCATTCTCTATATTTTTCTTTTTAAAAAGTTTAATGTTTTAGATTTTTGACAATTTCATATACAAGTTCATATATTTACATTGCCCCCTCTCTTTCTTCCCTGCAACTTCTCCCAGGTCATCACACCTCCTCCGAAGTTTATGACCTCTTTTATAATTATTGTTGCTCTACATAAACATATATGTGTTGTATATAGTCTACAGATTCTAATTAGCACTGCATGTGTGTGTGTATGTATGTGTGTATATGGTACAGGGTAACTAGGAAGAAAGACCAGTACACAAGAGCCAAAGTGGCACAATTTGGAGAGAAACAGGCAGACCTGAAAGCCAGCATCCAGAGCACATCCTGGTGTGGCCAGAATGAGCCACACAAATGGGCTGCATACTTACAAAACCCGCCACTGTTCCCTAGCACTGCATGAAATGCCTGCTGAAGGCACGGGTGAGGGTACCTATAGCATGTTCAAATGTATTCTGCAGAGACACACTCTACAGAAGACTTAGAGGCTAGTCAACATATTAAACACACTACAGAGATGATCCTGTTAGTGGGCAATGTTGGGGTCACTGTGGTGGCTTGCTTTCCCCAGCTACCATTCTCGGGGAGGGTTGCTAGTGACCATACACCAGCCTCAACAGCAATGACATAAATTCTCCTCACAGAGGCAGAATCCACGTTTCCAAGTTCCTGAGGGGTGACAGGAGCCACTGGTGTAAGAGGCCCATCCAAACGGACCCCTTTTCTCAGCTACACTTTCTCCTGCCACACTAGAGAGCACCTCCCATCCTCTTCCCCAAACTTCTGCCATGAAGTCTGTTGTCCCAGTGCCTCCAAGGAAGAAAGACTGAAAAGATGAGGAAAAAGACCTGAAAATCGAATGGAAAACACCATGAAGGTCAAGCATGTTGCTAACATGTAGGACAGGCTGTCCTACATGTGACAAACACAGAGCAGCGGATAGAATTACTTTTGGGATGCAGCATCCCCAGTGCGCTACAAATCGCTTCTCTGTGAACACTACCTACACGGAGAACTACATACATATGCAGCTTTTCTAGAGGAGACGCCTGCCACCAAGACACTAGAAAATGCAGTTTATAAAATGTGGGTTCGTAAAAGATCTGGGATCCGAACAATTAAAGCTCCCTATGCCTCTGGGGACATCGCACTTTATGTCAACAAATGTTATGTCATCTCTAACCAGGCCAATTTCCATTTAAGAGCTTCCAATTATTCATGTGGCCAGGGGGTGAATTCCAGTGTTCTGGCTGATGGTTTCATTACCTCGTCCCTTACTCCTCCTCTCCCATCCCCACACCCCACCCAGACCCAAGAAAAAGACACTGGAGCTTTGTCTGTGAGAAAAAAGTAATCTTAAGCAAGCCGTGTCAACTCGCAGGGCTGCAAAGCTGGGTACTATTTTCCATGGCTCCAAACGGCCTCTTCAGCACCACGTGAAATAAATACATTTTGTTTTCAAACACATCATTGTATCCCTGCAGGTACTAAAGCATAGTTTTAGTTTGTCACCAGTTGTTCTGTGTGGCTGCAAATTTTTCCTGAAAGTCCCTCCACCGGGGCATCGCAGAGGTGGGAGAGCAAAGATAGTGAGGTGTCTATAATGTAATTAAAGGGGGTTAGAAGATGACATCTACCCTGATCTCACGGGCCACTACTGCAGGAGGACTCTGCAATTGTGGGGGTCCCTGCATTGCAAAGAGGCAGCTGTGTCAGTTTGAGAATGAGACAGACTAAGCAACTCGCCTCCCAGGCACCTGATGTGCATAAATTAACGTCTCATGCCCTGCAGTCAGTGCCGCAGCTTGGAGACATGATTGGTGAAATATTTGGCCTCCTCAGGAAGGATGCGTTACTAGTCCCTTCGAGCGTTCTCCACTTCTTTGTGATCTCAACTTTTCACCACACTGAAACATTTGGGCTTGAGAACTGGGGGCATCAGACAGCAGCAGGCATTTGGCTGGGTGGTTCCTTCACTTCTGTCTATAGGACACCAATTAACTGACCAATTAATCAGTCGGGCTACTGATTGTATGACCAGTAGATGCCAGAGCGTCAGAAGCCATATCGTGTCCCGTTACCAGCCTTCCTCTCCCCTGAGTTTGTTGTTAATTGCTTTCTGTGTGAACTTGTACGTGTCCATGCACGGTGCCTTTGGTTCGCAGGCAGGATCAAGCCTGAGTCCATTTGGCTCATTCCCTTGAAATAACTTGCTGGAGTTTGGTTTGATTCTTTACATAACATCATCCTCCACCCAACTACAATGACCAAAACCTCGTCTGTTTCTGAAAGCTTGTCATCGTATTACTGCTTTGTCCTGGAAGGAGCCTACAAGGTGCGTGGTGGAGAGGGGAAGAATTGGGAAAGAGGACTTTCTCTAGGAGCCCTCAGATGGGTCACCTTTACCTCCTTTTCTCAAGGACTTTCCACATATGGATGGCAGCCTGGGCAGCGGCACCAAGTCACAGTAACAAACTCCATGCTGTGTTCTCTCAGAGGTTAAAGTAGGGCAGAGGGGGAGAAGGAGGAAGGGGGAAAGTGTGTGTTAGTGCAAGATGTTTTCCTTTTATGGAAGAGTAGGGAGAGGAAGAGCTCAAATAATTCTCACTGTGCCTCTGGCTGATCAAAAATGATAGATTACTTTATGAGAAATTAATTCCTAAACAAAAGAAGCCTTTGTGCGTTTTCTTCTAATGAGAGCTGAGATGGGTAAAATAATAAGGGAAAAGGAGAAGGCTCTTTCTCTAGAGTGGACTAATACTAGATAAATATGCTATGGGATTGCCTGGGACATGCTCACCCACTTAGCAAACATGCATTTAGCCATTACTTTGTCCTGGGCACTGAAGGAGTGTATTGAGTAGTGTGGGAAGAGAGCCACCTGAAGCTGCCACTCAGGATGATCAACCACATATAGATCAAGAAGAGAGAGCCAAGATGTTGGAAAGAAGTGAGTGATCTTAAGAAATGTTGGGGGGGGCACCTGGAAGGTAAAGGCAAGAAGCAACGACAAGTGCTGTCCAATGCACGAAGATTTTTTAAAGAAGTCAGATTCTTCTGTTTGGCTCTCAACACAGGGCCCACAGGTGTGCGTGCTGAGGAGGCAGAATTGGGTTCCAGTGGAAATAAGACCCTTGGAGCCATCATTACTAAAGCCTTAGTACTGATTTGCTTTTCACCACAGCAAGGGTTCAACCAGAATTGAACCAATACCTGTCGTGCATATTAAGTGGAAATTCAAACAACCCCAAAGAGGCCTTGCAAGAGAAAGCTCCCTGTGGTTCTTGAAGGTTCCAGGAGAAGGAGTGCTTGCCGTTTTCCTTCTCTAGCAAACTTTCAACTTGTTTACTTTTAATAATTAATCATGCAAATTGTTTGACTTTTGCTATACCCTCACATTTGTGAAATATTTGATTCAGGCCTTCTGTTTATTTCGTTTTATAAATAAGAAAACTGATAATATTTGAATTAAATAAAACAAGAATTAAAGAAGGGTTCACTGTCTAATGATGTCCCATCTCTGGGACTCCATGTGAATGCAGAT
This sequence comes from Arvicola amphibius, assembly GCF_903992535.2. Taxonomy (NCBI): domain Eukaryota; kingdom Metazoa; phylum Chordata; class Mammalia; order Rodentia; family Cricetidae; genus Arvicola; species Arvicola amphibius. The sequence goes on along the minus strand of NC_052047.1, from coordinate 8,629,070 downwards.
GCTCAGGATATCTGTCCATCTATCTATGTAACCAGAAGACAGCATGGAATCAGAAAAAGAAAAATATTAAAATTAGAATGCCTAGGCTCTGCCTTTCTACTTCAGATCTCAAACTTGGATAAGAATAATAAAAATAACGATAAACTAAGGAATTTTTCAGTTGACCTCTGGATTTTTTATGACCTCCTGAATATTATATATTTACAACTCAAATTGTCATCAGGTAAACCACAGTTTTCAGTGTCCCTCTCCTAGCTCTGGAACTGCCAACTTTACCATGTCCATTCTCCAAACCATTCAAGGTAGCAAACAGAAGCCAAGTTTCAAATATAATCACACTCACCGCCCTTCTCAAGCCGCCCTGTCTTTGTCTTTCTGCCTTGATGACTCACCCAACCCCCTTCAATCCCTGTGTGCACACATAGAAAAACGTGGAGACACATATATTCCTCTGAAAAATTCATTTCCCAGTGCCCACAGACATTGAGCCCTAGCAAGTTCTATAGCCTCCAAAAACTTGTATCTATTCCAGCAGCTGCGACAAAGAACTTCCCCTGGAATTTGGGAAGCTGACCACCCAGAATCAGAATAACCTATTCAAGATGTTTAAAACCCACCAGACAGAGTTCCAGAGATTGTGATGCACAGATCAATTCTCCTCCAGCAAAGAAATGGACTGGGTGATTTAATGTGCCCTTCCCACTGCTAATTTCTATGTTCTGGAGATTAATTTAAATGCAGATATAATTTATTTGAATAATGTCTCAAGAAAAGAACTTGGTTGCTATTTCAATAGGTGTCAGGGTGTGAAAAATTATTGTCATAATTATAGTAACTGGAATTGAGCTTGTAAAAATATTTTTGCAGAATATTAAACAGTTCCATAGTGACTAGGACCACACAGAGATGCACGTGCGCACACATGCACACACACACACACACACACACACACACACACACACATTCATACACACCATAATAAAGTCTCATTTATCATTCATGTATATTTTTCCTGAACTATGTACATGAGATGCTGTTGGGTTAGAATTATCTTGGAATAATTTATCCCAATTATCAGAGCTAAAGAAGAGACAGGGCCGACACAATCATCCTGTGTCAGCTATCTGCAGCGGTGACAGAATACCTGAGAACACAAAGCAGGAGGGATTTATGGGGATTTCTGATTTCCAAGGGTTCAAGCCACAGCTCCATTGCTCCAGCCTGAGTGAGACAGATCATGGCAGCAGGAGTGTGTGGCAGAGGAGATTGTTCACCATGGTATCCAGGAAGCATAGAAAACAGGAAGATATGAGGACATAGATAAATCCTCCAAAGGCACACCTCCGCCACTCCCTGCAATGGTCTGTCTGAAACCCCAACCCTAACCCTAACCAGAGACAAGCTCCCCCATCTGGTCCGCTGAGGCAAGCAGATCTTCCTTCAGCTTCCAGCCTGAGTTCCTTCCTTTCTGTCTCTCTCCCTTCTTCCCACTTCTCTCCTTCACCCTCCTCTCTCTCTCTCTCTCTCTCCCTCTCCCTCTCTCCCTCTCCCTCTCCCTCTCTGTCTCTCTCTCTCTCTTTCTCTCTCTCTCTCTCTCTCACTCTCTCTGGTCTTTCCCCTTCTCTTCTTCTCCCCTTTCCCGTTCCCTTCTATAATCCATTAAGTCCAGCCTCACCCTGCATGGCATGTGCCTATCCATCTCTGTCTCTCAGCCACCACACGCCACTCCTTGTCTGGGACTCACTGTCCTGAGGGGCCTGCGCTGTCCCTCGTGGCCCTCAGGCCCCTCAGGAATGGTGCCGTTTATTTTTACCATAACACTCCCTCTCCCTGCCAGTCTCCAGCTTCCTTCATCTCCACTCGCACCTAGTAAAGCATTCAATCATGAATCCATGGGTAGATTTACCCATCAGAACCCTCATGATTCAGTCAGTTCCTAAAAACCCCAGTTGTGGAAACTGTACTGAGGACAAAACTTTGAAGACACACTCTATTGTGGGGACACTTTGTAGACACCATAACTCTGCTTATGACTGGAAGGTGACTGAAAGCCAAAAACCAAGTCTCAAAACGACTGCGCCAAGAACACAGCAGGGCGGGAGCACCTCGTGAGCATTGCATTCGAGAACCCTTGCGTGTTCACAGACATGGGTCTGCATCATGTTGAGCGACAATTTCTTGGTCATTGGGTTAAAATATTCTAGTTCAATCGACACATGATTCAGTGTGCATGTTTTGCCACAGTGCTGCTGAAATGACATCAGGGCCTGTAAGGGGGGCACAGCAACACCTTGCAGCCTAGTAACTTCACATTTTATCCATTGCTTTCTCATAAAGAACGTCATATCAAAATGAGTCTATAGCCTATTTTCCAAACACCAATAAAAAATGTAGCGATCCACGCACACTTTGTTGTACATCCACTATTTATTCTGTATTTTATGAGCATTGTATAAAATCCTTATTAAAATGTATGGCAGAATCATAGCCTTCATGTTAGGGATGAAGAAACTGGGAGTCAGGGAGGACTATTATCTTCACCAAATAATGAAGCGGCAGAATCAAAGTTCCACTTAACTCCAAAACCCATGCTATGTCATCTGCCTGTCTCAGGACCCACGTGAATGTCTGCAAAAAAGTTGCCCCTATTAAGAAACTGTGGATGAATCTGTCTTTTTAAAGCTTAGGTTTTTTTTCCATTGGACACAGTTTTTCTCCCAAGTCATTTTGCAACTGCAAGCTTTTCTTACATCTCTCAATGTAACAGCCCTAGGAGAAAGTGTCATCATCTTGATTTTACAAAACAAAAGACCGATGCTGGTTTAATTTTAATATCTCAGGGGCTGGCTATATTTTAACACACTTCAGTGGACTCAACTCATAGGTACAGGTAAATACTCTGAGGATTTCAGATAGCATGAGAGGCACCTTAGGTGAACAGGGGTATGGAGTCATACCCTGGGACTCTTGAAGCCCATCGTGGAGAGGTGTAAGCTTCCCAGCTATGGGCCCAGAGGCTTCCTTGCTTAAACGCTTAAGTCCCACCTGGCAGCCCCTGTAGGCAGGTTCTGCCTATCCACATATGACATACTTGAGTCGCAGATTTACTCAACTGTTGTCAGCTTATCCAATGACTTCGATGCAAGGGCAGCCAGATCTGCTTTGAGACACAGCCCCCAGAAATCGTCTACAGCAGCTGCTCACAACCCAGCAGGCAGTAACCAACTCCCAGATGCATGCCAAGCACCTACAACAAGTGAGGCCTAAGGAAAGAGCGGAGCAGTCGGGTGGGGCCCTTGCCTGGAAACCCTACAATCCAGTGGAAGGTTCTAAAGAACAAGTAGTGAGAGAATAAGTAACAAGTGACGGCCCTGGCCTTGGTCCAGCCCAGGACAAGCCTTCTCTTAGTCAGAAGGGATGACAAGATCTGCTCTGAAATCAGATAGCCGTCCTTGGCACACAGCATGCACACAATCACAATTGCTTCCCTTCTTTCTCCCTCTGGCCATGACTCCAGGGAACCGCAGGAAGCCATCCTTGCAGCTTCTCCTTTCCTCTGTGGACCTGATAAGATGGCTTTTGTGTCCTTTTGAACACCAGTATGCACTGCCCGCAACCCGTTGCTTATAACAACAGAGTGTTTCAGCTTTCTGCCTTGCTTTTGTTTGTCATGCTCCAAATAACAAGTGTCACAGTCCAGGCAGTGACCGGCAGCCTGCTCCATGGATGGGCTTGGCCTGGATACTGCCTATCCAGATACAGCCTGTTCCATGATTGTGTAGTGCCTACATCTATCTGCTCTTTGAGTTAACCAATTAAGTCACAAAGATCAACTCACTGAGGTATTGTTGCCTAGAGTCATCGTGGCTAAGAAGCCCAAAGCCATGTCCAGGTTCTTGGAAGCAGATGACATGATCAGCCAGTGATGGCCAACTATGGGATAGAAGTGGGCCTGATGCAGGAAAGCTGTATCCTTCCACCCCTGCATCATACTGTTATCTTATACTTACTTTCCTCACTGGGTTCTGTGTTGAATTGCCAGAGTTACCTACTTCCCAGCACTTGAATTTGGATCTACCCCTCTGATCCCACACCAAGACCAGGGATGGATTCTGAATCAAATCTGAATCTCTGGTTTCAATATTCTATTGAAGAAACCCCAGGCTTATCGTAATTAAAACTATAGTTCAGAGGAGCGCATCCAGGGAACTGGCAATAAGACAATAAGAAAATACCCAGTGCATGTTAGGAGAACTACATTCAACGATGCAGCATCCTGGGACTCTAGAAAAGATGCAGGCGTAAGCTGCCCACCGTGAGCGACATTCATTGCAGTCTGCCTTCACAACAATGTACATCAGAATTTGATCGCTGTTCTCTAGGATCAATAAAGTCATTAGTTTCAATCTAGCTCCTCCAAAGGAACGGGATATAAGGTTTTTATTACTGAGTTATTGGCAGTCTTTATCAGCGATATTAATTTGCCATCTAAGTTTCGCAATATAAAAATTCATATATATTTGCAGCTTCCATTTTCCAAAGGCCTCCCATTCATGTGTTTTCCCACCGTCCTGAGCTAATTAAGAACTGTCATTTCCATGCGTATTTTACTCTACAGGTTTGTCAGGGAGGCTAATTGTCTACTCTTTTTATTTATCTTTTCTACCTTAATGAGACAAGATGTGAGGTTTATTTGGTCTATGGACAGACAGCATGTACCACTGAAAATCTGTAAGGACTGTAAAGAGCTACACAGATGTTTCTGGATGTTTCCCTATCCTTACTTTCAGTTTATTTTTAGGGAAACAAGGTTTACGTAGCAGAAAATCAGTGTCTCTCCATTTAGACAGTCCTGAAGTTTAACCCATCACAACGACCCCAAGGTAGATCCCTATTTAGCCAGACTGTCTCCACTGAGCCTGGATCCCTGCAGCCTGCTCTTCTGCCACTTGCAAGCCTGTGCCACATGGATGGAGAAGCTGCCTTGTCTCAGACGTGCAAGAGACACGTGAGTGGGGCAGAATAAGGCCTTCCTACCATTAGAAAGAACATTCAAAAACTTAAAATGTGGGGGCAAGTATTTCCCCCAAAGTTATTTTGTTACAAGATCATGTTATAAATTTGTTAGGATAAACTTGAACCTAACTGCTAGTCAGTTTCCAGGGCGGGAAGCCATCATGTGTTTGGAGGTCATTACTACAATTGTTAACTGTTTTTTGATCCATTCCAGAGGCTTTGACTTTTGACTTAATAAATACTGAGGTTTCTTTTGTCAAAATGAGATCATTCCTAATTAACTTAACCTATGCCAGAAATGAGTTATCACTGGGGGGAAGTAAAGATGTCCAATGGGCAGCTTGGAACACGCCCCTACCTGCTCCTGGAAACAGTGTACCCGTATAATGAACCATGTCACTCTGGCCTCATCTCTAAATATGCGGAGGCCACCAAATGAGTCAGCAGCCTCTAATCTAAATTACGTGTTCGTGTATATTTGTGTGTGTGCGCGCGCGCGTGTATATGTGTGTGAGTGCATGCGTGTGTGTGCATATGAATGCAGGTGCCCTTAGAGGGCAGAGACAACAGACCTCTCCAGAGCTGGAGCTACAAGTGGTTTTGAGTCCCAAGTCATGGGTACTGTGCCTCCAACTCAAGTCTCTTGCAAGAGCAGTAAGTGCCCTTCACCACTGAGCCATCTCTGCAGCCTGTCAGGGGGGTCTTGATTTCACAGGAGTTCTCTGACACTGGAACCTGCCATACTGCTCCAGATGGACCATTCCGATAGGCACTAGGGGCAGAAGAGAGGGTTTAGAGGGCGGAACTGAAGCTCTGTCCACTCACAGAACAAGCCACGTGATTGTGTTTGCCAAGAAGCATCACAAGAGCAGATATTTTAGTTCATGCCTTGTTGTCATTGTAATCTGGAACCACAGGTGTGGGTTTGGGGGTTAGGCTGCAGTCATAACACCCTTGTGGAGGCCCAAATCTGTGAGCCTATTTCCACCTTGTCTGAAGGTCAGAGAGGTTTAGCTTGGTCAAAGTTGATGACAATTGTGGCTACACACCCTGACCTAGTGTGTGGTTACTTGGTGTTTTGGACATTAAGATGGCCCATACAGGTAGATCCACTCCCCACTGACCAATGGTCAGGAAATTCAACAATACTTCTGTTTCTTCTTTTGTATGAAGGTTTGACATTGGCCTTCAGGATACCTGGTCTAGGGTGGGTCCAGTGCCTAAACAACAGAGTGCTAATAACTTGACGTTTCAAGTTATTGAAGTTATTGAAGCAAATAACTGCTGTAGTTGTCCTTTGTAGCACATTAAAGCAGTCTTTGTCTTTTCCCCCCTGTTGTGTTGGGGTATAAGAGTGTATGGAAATTAAACACAGGCGAATTTCAGTATTCACTGGAACTCCCTCCCGGTGCTATCCTATGTTTTCTGTTTTATTATTTTTACTCGCATCTTTGCTCTCTTTGCTTACTTTTCTAATCCCCATGCCCCTACCCGGGTAACTTGTATTTTGTCAAAGCTGATCTCCAGCACATCCTGAGGTTAGGGGATAGGTACTGGGATCTACCCAGAAGCACATTCAGGTAGGGTCAGGCCTATTCACAAAAGACACTCATTTAGGCATGGTGCATGTTGCCAGTCTGTTTTATAACCTCTACACTATGAAGCCTACCCTATGTGAGTGGGGTCTATTTAAGGAACAAAATCAATATTCGGGCGTTAAGAAGAGCATACGAAGAGATGGAGCACCCGGGCGACTAAACAAGGCGTGTAATTGGACAACATTGCTAAGCACCGATTTGATCTGCAACCAAACTGGGAAAACTCTAGACTTAACACCTGACCAATGAAAAAGCCAAAGTGGAGTTGGAAAGATGACTCCGTCAGCAAACTGTTCAGCACATGAATATGAGGACCTGAGCTCAGATTCCACATTCATACAAAAGTCCCAGGACGAGGGAGGTGGGGACAAGAGGATTCCTGGAGCTCACTGGTCAGCCAGCCCAGCCAAATTAATTAACTTCAGTTTTAGTGAGGGACCCTGCTTCAAAAAAATAAGGTATGCACACACACATGCATATAAACACACATACATGTGCAAGCAACAACACACATGCATACATATAAGCATGCATATATGTGCATGCTTGCAACAATATCACACACAAAGTAAAATAAAAACCAAGTCAAATTGTCATGCAAATCCAAACAGGGTTGACTGATTTTGTACTGGGGTACGGGTTGGTGGTACACACGGGGGTGGGAGGGTGTCCCGCTACAGCACACACTGCACTGTTTCTTAGTCTTTTGTAGTGAGTGGGTAAGAAAGGTGGATGTGCATATTTCCCACAGTACATTGGTGGCCCTTTCAATTGCAAAGAAAAAAGCCTAGAAAGGACAGAGGTCAATCAGTAGAGAAGACAGCCAATGAAATGGGAGAATGTTCTAAAATACCTAGAACCAGCAAAGAACTGAGAAGTGGAGGACTGAAGAAGGTATCTGAAGGCTGGAGTTCACTGGAAGAACTGAGGACTCTTGTGATGGAAATACTAAAATAAACAGCAAACTGAGGTTGCTAATGCTGTTTCAGAATAGAAGCCCTGGTGTTTGTCTATTGGAGTCTATTCCAGATTCTCACAGAACTGTTTCTCTCAATCAGAGAAATGGTCCCAGAATAAGGTCATTTCTTTTTCTAGATGCATTTTTATACTCAGAGAACAAGACTACAATGTCAAGGAGCCCCCAGAGAAGCTATGTAAGGACCATGTGATCTTTCCACAAGTTCATGGCTCAAATTATGGAGCCACCCCACTTACAACACACCTCGCTCAGGCCTCCCCTGGTTCTCAGTGGCAGAGGGGTAGGCAGGTAGATGTTCTCCCAGCTGAAGATGATCAATGCAACTGTTCCAGCTAGATTCCGGTTACAGGTTCCAGACTGTGGCTGGGTGGGGGCGGTCTAGGCTCTCACTGCCTGCTGAAAAACCATTACCCCTGTCACACACCATTTATTTCCTATTCTTCTATGCCAACATTTTATCCTGAGACACTTTATCCTGAGACAGTTTCTACTTACTCTTAAGAGTTATTTTCTGCCGGGTGGTGGTGGTGCACGTCTTTAATTCCAGCATCCAGGAAGCAGAGGCAGGTGAATCTCTGTGAGTTCAAGGCCAGCCTGGTCCACAAAGTGATTTCCAGGACAAGCAGAGCTAAAAACAGTGAAACCCTGTCTCAAAGAGTAAAAAAAAAAAAGTTATTTTCCTAATCAAATACTGTTTCAGCACCCATCTCAGAGCCATTATCTTAAATGACTTAAGCTGTGGGATAATGCTCTTGTGCTATGTAAAGATTTGTCACTCACATTAGTTTAATGAAACACTGATTACCAGTAACTAGGCAGAAGTATAGGCAGAGCGGTCATACTACGAGAATTTTGGGAAGAGGAAAGGCAGAGATGCAGTCGCCAGCCAGACACAGAGGAAGCAAGATGAGAATGCCTGAGAAAAGGTACCAAGCCACATGCTAAACCCAGACAAGAATTATAGGTTAATTTAAGCTGCAAGAGCTAGTTAATAACAATCCTGAGCTAATAGACCAAACAGTTTATAATTAATACTGCCTCTGTGTGTTTCTTTGGGAATGAACTGCTGTGGGACTGGGTAGGACAGAAACTTCCATCTACAGACCTGTGTTGTAGAATATTAGTCAAAAATGTGTTACATTTGTTTATGCTGTGGAACATTTGTTTATGGTGCATTTATATGTTGCATTCCTTTATGCTGCATTTGTTTAGCTCTGTGAAGCTGTGTTACTTTGCCTGTCTAAAACACCTGATTATTCTAATAAAGAGCGGAACAGCCAATAGTTAGGAAGGAGAAAGGATAGGCAGGGCTGGCAAGCAGAGAGAATAAACAGGGGGAGAAATCTGAAAAAAGCTAGAGGAGCAAGAGAAGGAGGAAGGGGACTCCAGGGGCGGCCACTCAGCTACACAGCAAGCTACAGAGAAAGAAGTAAAGAAAGATACATAGGACAAAGATAAAAGCCCAGAGGAAAAGTGTAGACAGGATAATTTAAGAAAAGCTGCCTGGAAATATGCCAAGCTAAGTCCAGGCATTCATAAGTAATAATGAGCTTCCATGTGATTTATTTGGGAGCTGGGTAGCAGGCCCCCAAAGAGCCAAAAGAGTAAAACAAAAACAACCAACAACAGACTTGAACTTACATTAAGTGAATTGAAATTATATAAGTACAAATATATAGATGGGTATAATTTATAGCCTTTAATTTTCACATTCATATTCAGCTTCATATTCATAAACAATATTCCTACCAAACTTCTCAGCTGGACTAAGCTGTTTCAGAAGCTGGAGAGGACTGACAAGGAGAGAACGTTTACACCACAGAGACTGGCAAGTGCTAGAATCTGTAGTCGTTAGTGCAGAGGCCGGTCAACAATTGGCAGGCACTCCAGTGTTGTAAGAAGGGGGCTTGTTTCCTGACTGCTCAGCCCTGAAACAACCACACAGAAACTATATTATTTCAATCACCGGTTGGCCCATTAGCTCTAGCTTCTTATTTGCTGAATCTTACATCTTAATTTAACCCATCTCCATTAATCTGTGCACCACCACAAGGTCGTGGACTACCAGCAACATTTCGGCAAAGGTCTGTCTCCGGCACCGGCTCCATGGCTTCTTTCGACCTCTGCCTCCTTTCTTTCAACATTCAGTTGCTCTACCCAATCACAGGCCTAAGACAGTTTCTTTATTAACCAATGGCATTCATAGCATACAGAGGGGAATCCTACATCACTCAAGAAGTATAAGCTATTGATAGAAAAGGTAAAGAAATGAGGATAGAGATATGGCTAGACAGTTAAGAGCACTGGCTACTCCTCTAGAGGACCTGGGTTCAATTCCCAGCACTCACACAGCAGCTCACAACTGTCTGCAACTCCAGTTCCAAGGGATCCTCTTGTGGCCTCTGAGGGCACAAGGCACCTAAGTATTCAGACAAACATGCAGGAAAACATTCAAACACAATAAGCAAAAGGAATCTTTAAGGACACAAAAGGTACAGAGAAGGACCTCCAGCTAGTTAAAAGCTTTCCCCCTTAACACAAGCAGAACAAAAACAAAAGGCAACGTTCCAATTACACTGAGAAAACTGAAAATCAAACTATCCTTTAATGCTATGTTTGCTTAAATTACACACACACCAGACCTCCTCAGCCACGGAAAGCTTTAACAATTTATGTGCTCTTTGCCAGAAGCATCCCACATGTTTCAACCTAGGACAAGAAAATACATCATACGTGTCTCCTTTTGCATTGGCTCAGCGGTCCTGCCAAACTCAAGGACGTGTGAGCTGCATACCTCTCTTGAAGTCTGCAAACGAGTATATGTTTGGGAATCAGCTCAAGGCCCAAACAAATAGTCTGAAACACAAATATCTCAAGGATATAATTTTATAGAAATGGCTGATGGACCCTTTCATCCTCCAACCAAGGAAGGAATCAATGGACTGGATTCTTCTGTGCTTCTAGTTTTATCTGTAAAGCAGATGGATGAAGAGTGAGAGTACTCAATCAATCATGGCTTTCCCATGGGGAATCTTTGCCAACCAATTATCTTTATTGATAGAATTTAAAATCATGTCAAGTTTCCTGCAGGTCTCACTGTGGCATCTCCTTAGATGGGGGAGATGGAGCAAGTGGATCTTCACAGTCTTACTGTCTGTTTTCTACTCTTCGGTATTCATAGGGGATTAGAGAAGACTGGAAAGGGTCCAATTCACATTACCAAAGATTATGAGCAAATCAAAGACCCAGGGATATGACAATGTGCTATGGGAAATCCAAAGTACTTCTGAAACATGGTTAGCAATGCTCTAAAACTTCCTCTTGCACCGGGTGGTGGTACACACCATTAATCTCAGCACTCGGGAGGCAGAGGCAAGTGGATCTCTGTGAGTTTGACGCCAGCCTGGTCTATAGCCCGAGTTCCAGGATAGGCTCCAAAGCTGCACAGAGAAACTTTGTCTCATAAAAAAAAAAAACAAAACAGAAAAGTTTTGTGCAACACATCCTCAAGGATGGAACACACCATGCAACAAGACAATGAACGACTACCAGGTTCTAAAAGACTCTGTCGAGTCATCCATCCCAGAGGCCTGAGGCATAGCTATGCTTCTATAAAAGGTGTCTGTTGTTTTTATATTATCTATATAATTCAGACAAAAGGAAAATTAGCCACCATTAATGTACTAGCAACCCACTTCTCCCTTATAGCCATCTCCAGTTTCTCTTGGCAAAAAGGACCATGTTGCAGCACAGGGCACAGTTGACCTGATGACTTTTCCAAGGGCTTTTCTTTGGATGGGACTGAATACCACATCTTAATGTTTCAATCAGTGGTTTGGGGTAGGTAAGGGAGGTGGCACAGGTGGCTTTCCCAGAAAGAAAAGAGGTTTGCAGCAGTACGCACCAGGATGAAAGTGAAGGAATCATGTTGCTCCAGAGGTTGACCAGGTGGCCTCATACACAGGTGAATGAGGATGCAGTTTCTACTCTCTGAGAGAAAACAAGAACACATGCATCCTTTTCTAGCCCCTCCACTCACAGGCAAAAAAAAGTGTGGGAGTTCTTATCAGTGGGGCTTGTCATGAGCTCCTCTCCTGCATCCTCTAGGTAGGGTTCAGGAAAAGGAAAGAGTGAAGCCATGTCCCAGGACACATTTACTCAGTCCAATATCTCAGGGCTCCCAGCAAAAAGCAGACCAAGCCTTTCAAAGTCCACATCCCTCAGTGTATAGACAAAGGAGAAGAGTGAGTGAGCCTGGCAGCCTGGCCGTTCCCTCCCAGCAGACTGGGGGGTGTGGTGGCTTGGAAAACAGGTGCCTATATCAGCAGGTCGGGTCCTGGTCTTCCGGCTCACGTTCTTTTCAGAGTGCTCAGTGCCAGGCCATGCTTGTCCCCGTCCCTCACCCATCAGAGACTGTGTGCCCTGCTTGCTCTTACAGCAGGGGGGCTGCATTACACCATCTTTGCTTACAGCCAAGACTGCCAAGAAATGGTAGTTGAGGTCAGCAGATTGTCTCTGAGCCCCAGAACAGACAGGATTTAGGGGTGAAGGGACAGGGGAGTCAATCTTGCTTCCACTTTTCACCGTCCCCCTCACTTTGGAGGAATTATCCTCTCTCCAAGAAACAGTTTTTGCATCTACAGGTGAGGCAAAGCCTTTCTCTGTGTCTGCAGATTAGATAGGATGGCTGTACAGTGACTGATACACAAGAAGCTACAATCCCACAGAGGAGCATCAGCTCTAGAATTAATTACAACTCATTTTAAATAAGTTGAGAGGAGCTCTAGAGGTCCTAAACCAGGAGACAGAGTTATATGACTGAGGATGTGCAAGAGAAGAGAGGGCTATCAGGAACAAAGGAAGTCCTGTGGTTGTTCTGAATCCAACACCTTTTTGGTTGGAGGATGGTTGAATATAGAGACAACCAGATTAAACTGCATAGAACATCCAGTGAAGATGTTCAACAGTTAGCAGGAACACAGGTGTGCTCTTGAAGTCTTCCATGTGGGGGAAGCATACTTAATGATACAACCATGATTGCTGGGGGGCGGGGACTGAACTGATGGCCACACCGTGAGGAATAAACAGAACACACCCATGATTGCTGGGGGAGGGGGAACTGACGCCACACCATGAGGAATAAACGGAACACACGCGATTTACTGTGCCCTGTCTCCTTCTGGGAATTTTGGTCCCTTCAAGGGATGCAGAGGCTTACATCACCCCACTCCTTTCCTCCATCCACAGAAAACCAGCCTCGTCCAGCTCAGCTAATGGCTGAGAAGCAAATCTAATACACTCGCACTCTAACAGAGCCATTGAGTAGCAAAATTACCACTTTGAACTCTGCTGTATTTTAGTCTCATTTTATTTACTCATTTATTTTAGACAGAGACTCTTTATGTGTTCCAGGCTGGTTTCAAATTGACAGCCCTCCTGCCTCAGACCCTCAAGTGCTAGGATTTTGGTGTGGACCACAACACGGGGCCTTATTCTTGTTTTAAGTCTCCTCTCCCTGAACCTGCAGGCAGCATAAATGTGTTGTTTATTTGCCCCTTCAGAGACCCCTCTTTGTCTGGCAGGTATTTGTGGATTCTAGAAAACCAATAAAAACGATGGAAAACTCAAACCAACCCAGCTATATCAAAGAAACACTAGTTACACTGGCTGGCAGAAAACAACACTATGCTTAAGTCATACACACAGGGAGTGACAAAAATATCAGTGTGGACCATCTCGGTTTTCCTTGAACTTCCAGGATTATAACACTGAATGCATTTCGATGGACTCCTCTCTTCTCCTAGAATGCAAACATAAGATACAATGTAGGAAAGAGAAGAGTATAAATAACCATTCCAGCTTAGACAACTTGGTTTAACCTTGGTTTTTATCTCCAGCCAAGACCTGCTCACTCAGGGCTTCCTGCTCTGACCTCAAGAGGTTCCTCGCTACTTAAGCTAATTTCATCAGCACCGAGAGATCTGCCCCTTCCACCCTGGGGAGGTGACTATTTAGAGAGAGAGGAGTTAAAATGTGAAGTTCATCAACAGTAGAAGCTCCCTGGATGACCCAGAGGGCCCACGTCGGGAAGAGAAAATAGGATTTTAATTGACAGTTTCGATCCCAGGTCCTTCTCTAGGGCCTCGACATAGAGGTCACGAACTGTGCTGCTGTGTGGCTTCAAACCACTTTTGATGCAGTTCACACTTGACCTCCATGGAATGCATCCCAGGCTTCAAAGTCATCCCATGGTACAGTCTCAATTGTTCCATCCTGTTTCTCAGCCTACCTTGCTATGGCTTTAACTGGAGACACACAGACTGTGCCGGTCTTCCTGGTTGCATACCTTCCCTCCAGACCTTTCCAAATGCATCTACTCTGTCCCCAGCATTGGTGCCTTTGAGCAGGTCCCCTGCTCCTCATGTACAGACAGAAAGACAATCACAGTCAGACTGGGACCGTAACTAGGATTTATCCTCAAACCCAACTAAGGATGCGGCAAGTTCAGGGGCTCCATTCAGAGTAAAGTCTTTAACTTTGGGGGCTTGTTTGCTCCTCAATCCCCCACACTCAGAAGAGCAGCTGGTCTCAGTGTTTGAGAAATATTTGCAAATTAGTAAATGAAGTACTTAAAACTTCAAAAGCGCATCCCCACTTTGAAGCTTTCAGGAGACCCTCCACAAATATTAGAGATGATGGCAATGGGTAAGGGTCCTGCTTGAAATGTGATAAACGCCCTGCCCCCAGCTCTGCTAGACTTCCCACCTAGGAAAGCATCTCTTTCTCCGGCACCCAGATGAGCTGAGATGGTTTGTATTTGCTGTGTTCGGCTGCTGAGAACAAACCACTCCCTGATGCCACATGTGCTCTATGGCCATCCTGCATTTAATCAGGCACATGCCTGAGTCAGACATGAACTTTAATGAGTGAGGTCAATCAGCACCTTGCTTTTTCTTTGGCTTCTGTGATAGGCTCAGAGATGGCCCAAGAGATTGAGACTCACTCTAAAGCCATGAGTGGCTTCATTGTGGTTTTAAAGGAATTGTTCTTTGTGTTTCAGGGTCTTCTGCTTTGAGCTAAGCCCTACCCACAACCTCCACCACTGTGGGACACAAGCCTAGAAACTGCCAGAAGCTATCTTGTGACCGTAAGCAAAGATATCCCTAGACGAAAACAGACCCAACAGAAACAGAAGAGAAAGGCAGAGATAATCGACGGCATCAGTGAGCCACTGGCCACCTGACCCACCTCCGTGGCTTCTCCATTGCCCGAGCTAATAAAGACCTTACTGTTTTAGTCAACTTTGGATCGGGTTTTGGTTACAGTCACATGTCTGAAGCCAAACCCACTGAACCGAGCAAGGCAACTTTGAGTAAGCTACAAATGACCTCTGCAGAAGTCAGGGAGAGAAGACGAAGCCACTTTCAGGCTATGAGGTCACTTCTGGCCATTTCAGCCTCCCTGATTTAATTCTGCCATTGACTCTCATCCACTGCAGCTAATTCATGTTCAAGCCAGGGCCCACACAGTGGCTCTACTCTCTAGAGGCTCCTAAGTAACACAGAATACACAAAACAAGGATTTAAGGTAATAAATATGCTCTGTTTGTAGACTTTTAAGCTCTCCTCTCTCCTCTCCTCTCTCTCTCTCTCTCTCTCTGTGTGTGTGTGTGTGTGTGTGTGTGTGTGTGTGTGTGTGTGTATGTATGTGCGCGCACGCGCGCGTGTGTGATTCTGGTGTTTAGGGTGCTGTCTTGTTTTTTACTTGAGGCAAGTCCTCGCATTGCAAGCCCAGCTAGCCTCACACTCAGCCATGCTCCTGCCTCTGATTCCTGAGACCTGAGATTACAGGTGTGCAGTAGCATACCAAGGCAGAAGGGAGCCCCCAGAGTCTAAGTGCTAGCAGTAAGTGTCACACAGAACAACTACTCTCTGCGGGGGCTGCTGCTGGTAAAGTGCTGGCTGGACAAGCAGAAGGGACCTAAGCTTGGATCCCTGGCACCCATGTAAAACGACCACAGCCTGCTGGTACCTTCATTTTAGCGAGACCCCTCTTCGCCTTCTAACTCCTGTGGGAGGAAAGTGTAATTGTGCTGTGTTTTAAGGCACTGAACTTGTGGCACTTTGTGCTTGCTATAACACAGAAAGCTGCATACATTTTCCTGTCCTGTATATATAGTAAGGGAGGAAAAATAAATTTCCTCTACCATCTTAAGGGCAAGGTGGGAGGGCCTTCAGAAACACATGGGACATCGCTGACAGGAAAAAGCAGAAGCTTATCAACATGTATACCTCATACATGCATGGGGGACATGTATATCTCATATATGTAGGGGAGACATGTATGCCTCATATATGCATGGGAGACGTATATGCCTTGTATATGCATGGGAGACAGGTATGCCACATATATGTAGGGGAGACATTTGTGCCTCATGCATACATGTGAGAAATGTACGCCTCATATATGTATGGTAAACATGTATGTCTCATGCATGCATGGAAGCCATTCATGGAACCAGATTCTTCAAGAAGGGGCTTAGAAACTCAGCTTATAAAACATACTCAAATAAGAAGAAAAAATTCTTAGAGATGAAGGAGGCCTATGAGCCTCTAAGAACAGCGAATTGTGGGAGGTGATAGTGTAGACAAAGCCTCTGAGGAGAGCCTGTCATGCAGGTTCCTCTGGTGCCACCTCCAGGCCAATGAAGATCTAGAGCCATCTTCAGTGCTTAGCCTGTGTTCTCCTGGTAAAGTGGAAGAGGCAACGCTGCCCATGTGTGTTCTGCTTGTCGGCAGAAAGGAGGAAAGAACAGTGAGCCTTCCCAGGTCTGTGCCCTTCCTTCTGACCCTCGGCTGCTCAAACTCATCTTTAGAACAAGAAGCATATTTAGCGTATTCCGGTTTTCTTCAGTAGGTGAAAGCTGGATAACAGGTCTGATCCTGAGAGACCTCTCAGAAGTGGTATTAACATTCAACGCCTTGAAGGATTGGCCCAAGATGACAGAATTAGGTTCAGCTCAGAGAGTTAATATCCTAACTCTCTGCTTATCTTCCTCTGTAATCTGGAATCAGGGCTATAATTAAATTAATCGTGGTGTGTGTGTGTGTGTGTGTGTGTGTGTGTGTGTGTGTGTACGCACGTGTGAAAGGGCCAGGCATTCTTGTGGAGGTCAGAGGACAACTTGGGAATCTGTTCTCTCCCTGCACCATGTGGGTTCCAGGAATTAGACTCAGGTCCTCAGGCTTGGTGGCAAGAGCCGTTACCCATGGAGCTGTCTCTCCAGCCCTAAAAGAGTTTTTCAAGAACTGCTAAAGCAATGCTAATCACAGGACTTGAGCATCCCCTGTTTCTTTTTATAAACTCCCAGAAGAACACTGAAAATAAAAGCTAAGTTCACTTGGTGGAGTGATTGCCTAGCATGCAGACTGGGCCCAGTCCCTAGCACCGCTGTGATATCACACATCTGTGATAGCAAACACCTGCAATCCCATTGTCAGAGAGGTGAAAGCAAAGAATCAGAAACTCAAGATTATCATCAGCTACACAACAAATCTGAGGCAAGCCTAGGTTAACTAAAACCCTGTTTCAAAAAAAATGTATAGGAATTTATAGTTCATCAGTGCCATTTGATAAATGTAAATTATATGCTATTTTCAAAAGAGAGACCTATGGACCCCATACTAGGGATTACTCTACAGTTTTGGCTCTCTCTCCTGACTGCATTCAAGCCAGATCTCTTGATGCAGGGATCAAGTTCACCTGCTAGTAGAATGGTATTCAAACCAAAAGACATAAATAGATTGATCTGTGTTCATTTTGCAGAGCAAATAACCCATCCTGCATATGTTACTTGGGCCACTTCTCAGGAGGGGCTCACATTCTTAAAACAGCTTCCTTTGGGGTTCAATTTTGATCTGCATATCAAGGTTTTACCCTTTCCCCCAGTGACCCATTTGTCCGAGGGAGGCATTCAATTAGACTGCCAGAGCAAATTGATTCAGTATCGACCAGGAAACGCTTCTCACTTGACAGACGGCTGGGCAGGGGTGAGGCGGTTGCGTTAAGTGTGGGTCCTCCAAGAATAAAGGCCCGGATATTATGTGAGATGTTGGCCCCTCTTCTGATACACAATAGACAGGACGGGAGGGAAAGCTGCTTAGAAATGAGTTTCAGTGAAGTCGCAATCTAGCTCCTGCCCTCTGCTCGCAGGAATAGGAGAAGAAAAGTAGGCAAGGGTGCCTTTGCTTCTTGGGAACCTCGGCAGCTTCCTCTCTCAAGGTCAACACTCTTCGGGGAGGAGGGAAATAGCTTTGTTCCTTCCAGGCACTACTGTGGACCTGCCTCTCCTTCCTCTCTGGACCACAGACACAGAACCCAAGGCTGCCAAAGTCATCAAAGCTCTGGTTTCCCTCCTTCCTGTATTATGTTTAAAGATAAACATAATAACAACAAGAGACAAATGCTCAGTTACTTGACTCAAGAAATTGAGTCCCCTTACACATTGGGTATCAAAAAGCAAGTACATCCAGTAAGATTGGAAAAGAGCTACTCAGGGGTAAAGTGCTATACTTAATTTACAGCTGGTACTTAGACCAACAGGCAGGAAGGTCACAAGCTTGCGGTATACAGCGCTGGCTTTTCACCATGGCTATTTTTGAAATAATGCTTTGATTTGTTGAAATGTTTTACAACCTTTAATATCTGACAGAATAAATTGAATCCTTCATAGCAGCCTTCCCTTGACTGCCCCAAGTACCAACTATAGGTAAGATGACCCTTTATATCGAGCCTGAAAACAAATCATTTAAAAAATTGATTCCATTAAAATAATTAGGACCCCCCACACACAAACACCTTTATTTAAAGTTGAGCTGCTAAACAATTATATGACTATGCTTTTATATTTATGTGGTCACATTGTTGGAATGGGGACATTTATGTGGCACACATATCATCTTGACACGCAGTCTCTAAATGTCCCCTGTGAGAGCTGAGATCCATTATCAATGGCAGAAATGAAGCTGGTCATGCTACTCAGTTGGAGAAAAGAATTAAGAGAGCTAAGATCAAACCTGCATAATCCCAGGTAGAGAGGAGAGTGACTGTCATCGATGATGTGCAAACCATGGGGGAGAGCTGGTGCACATTTCAAAGCAGACGGTCTGGATGCAGAGAACCCAGGGAAATGCTTAGACAGACACACACAGTACCTTGAACCAGGCCAAAGCACCCCTGTCGTTTGTGGAGTTGTCGGGCAAAGTCAATCCGACACCTACACACACAAGTCTGTGGTGGGCAGAATACAGCTGTGGCTCCTTCTGTCTTCATGTGGAATGAAGTGTCCGATGAAATTTAGAACTCTGCCTCTAATGCTATCTAAGGAGGTCCTCCTTGGAAACCACTTCTTTTGTTCGTTGCTGCTCTTCAAATATCAGTCAGATGTCCAGATAAGAATGTATTCTGAGTATCATATATAAAAGGTATAAACATAATAAGAAAATAAGGGAGATAATAATAATAAACACACATCCAAGGAAGAGAAAAAATACCTGCAGACTCTAGAGCTTTGCTTAGATAGAAGGAAGAAGCAATTTTCTCAAAGAAAATATGAGCATAGGGAATCAGACTATGCCTTTCCCATACATGCCTCTGTGGCCCAGGAATGCTTTAAGATGGTTAGTCTGAGAAACTACACACGGGGACAGTTCTGAAGAGTCGCAATCTTGTAAAGAGAAGCTTGTCCACAAAGAAAAGCTCCATTTGTGAGGATCTGTGAGGCCTCTGTTCAGGGTGATAAATGACACTGAGCCATTCGGGAAACACAGGTGTTTCAGCCTGAACTCTGAGGTCTGCTACGGGTTTCTTTGGGTTATCTTCCACGTACACAGGTAGTGCAATGCTATCTCTTATTAATCTGTTTTTCATTATAGGAGTCTATCTATCCCAACTAAGAACTGTGGAGATAACTATTCCCCTACCCAGTCACTTAAAACTGGATCCCAAATATTGTTTTCATTATTTTCCCAAAATACTGAATCCATAAGTTCAATGCTAACAAAACAGCACCACAATAAATGTTTGGTATACTGCAACTCAGTACTGGCATTAGTGTGTAATTCTTATTCTAGCAAAGACCATACCAGCTCAGATATGAGAAGAATCAAGAAGGAACGCACCAGGAAGAGCTATGGCCATTAAGCTTCCCTGGATGCTTTCTCACAGCCTTGTGACCAAAACCACAACAGCAGACCAGGACATAGCCAAAGCCCTTTGGAAGAATATTGAGGTGACCAACAGGAAGGAAGCCTCCCTTCCTTGCCACATCTTCCAGTGCCAGCCACACCGGCTTAATGCAGCTTCTCTCCTTCAGACCAGGGACTCCTCGGTGTCCTGGAAGAAAGGTTCGGTGCTAGGGCTGTGAATATCTGTACCTGTGAGTAAATGTCTTAGATCGATCTCTGCTGCCATGATAAACACTGATGGAAACCATCCTGGAGAGTTACCGCATCTTAGAGTCCACCATCACCAGAAGCCGGAGGAAGGCGCTCAAGTGAACCTGAGATCAGGGACTGCAGAGAAGCACAGCTACCTGCTGGCTTACTCTGCTTGATTTCATCCAAAACACGGGGCTGCTTGCCCATAGGTGCCAAGCTTATAGTGAGATGAGCCTGCCTACACCAATCACTAATCAAGAAAATGCCCCGCAGACTTGCCTACAGGTCAATATGGAGGCAATTCCTCAATTGATATTTCCTCTTCCCATATGATTTTCACTTGTGTCAAGTTGACAAAAAGTAATAAATTCAATGAACACAGTGAATGAGTTCCTCATAAACTGAAAAATCATAAGAACTTGTTTAGACAAGTCATCATAGAATACTGATTACTTTTGTGGATGCTTATAAGCTATAGCCTTGATGCCCGCTTCATGGTAACAGGGGGAAAAAGACTCTTAAATACTTAAAGCAAAATCAGAAAGGTTTTTCTGTTTGTTTGGTTTGGGTTTTTTAACTTCTCTTTTTGGAAATAATATGGTAGAAGCTCATAGCTTTTATAATTATGGAAAATGTGGGGTTCTTCTTTGGGAGTGTACACACAAATTAACCAAAAGGGCACAAATAGGAGGGACCAAAATTGACAATGTTCACATGTAACAAGATAGCAAAACTGCACAGAAGTATGATCTTGGCAAGATGGTTGACTAGTGGTGCCCAGTGTGCTTAGCACCTCAACAAAGGACCAAAAGACGTTGAAAACAATAGCTATACGATGAGAGTATTTAAGAGAAAATGCCAGCATCTCCTGTGGCAGAAGACCATGCAAATGAAACAGGTATCCGAGAAGGGAGCTAAGCCTGTAGCACATACTGTCTGTCTCTGAGGTCAACTGAAGCAGAGCTGGACTTGATTTAGCAAGAAAAAGACATCAGGAGAGAGCAAAAACATTTCTTAGAAACTCCAGCCACAGATGCGATTTATGTAAATGTTGGGCGTGACCAGACAGACCCAGAATCATTGTTGGCTTGACAAAAAGTGTCATCTGTGTTTTCTCCTATTATCCTTAAAGGGAAGGCAGGATATATGGCATAGATGCAGAAAAAGGGAAGTCACGGACTCCAGCAGGTAGGAATCCCCAGCTCCTCCAACTTCACTCCTGCACTTCCCTGACACTGCCTACACTGCCTCCCAACCTCAGCAGGTTTTATATCCTTCCCTCCAGTCCTGCTGTCTGGAGACTTCTCCCATCTTTTATTGGTTCTAAGTTATAGGGAGAGTTCACTCCACCTGAGTTAGTTTGAAACACCCCAACTTAGTTAGGAGTGCTTGGTCCACCGGGTGAGGCTGGACCTCTGGGAAAGAAGATGTAAAGGGCCTTGACTCGGCTCCCATTGGCTCTCATCACTCAGTGGCTTCACTGTGGTCGGGAACTTTTTCTGAGTCACAACTCAGAAAAGTACCTTCAGCGTGTGCAGGATTGGATTTAAAACTCTAAGTCTGGGGCATATCTCTGGGGTAATTAGTAGTGAAAATCAATGTGAACCTCTACTGTTAAGTAGTTACACAGGGAATCCTCAGTGGTAATCAAATGAGGCAGATGAGATACTGTTTCACTTACACAACTTATCCTCTATCAATTCTTTCCCTTCAGTTGGATTTATTTAAAATACCACTGCTTTCCATCCTTTAATAAGTGTCAAGGAAATACAGCCTATCTATTTACATAGTCAGTCTATATTCTCATCACCATTTATTAATACTGAGATTTGGGGGAAGAGTCTTATATGTTAAGGTGACTTAAATTTCATAGTGTCTGTGTGGAAACCAGAAGATGATTATATAATATCTTAAGTTATTTTTTGAAGACATTTGCATGAGGCTTGAACATCAATACTCTATTGGGAAAAGCCATTTTAACAGACAAGATTGAAAATGTTGGAATATATAAGCATATAGAAGACAAGTAATTGTGATTTAATACACCTATGAAACTTTAATTTTAAACCATCGCGGAGGGGAAAATGGACATGATTTGTTCAGATTCATGAAGACACTCAATAATTATTCTGTACCTCCAAAAATAATGGAAAGTTAAACAATGTTGAAAACTAGGAAAGGTATGCACATTGGACCTCTAAATAGCCACTCTGCCCTTCCAGCCATAGCCACTCTGTCCCTCCAGCCATAGCCACTCTGCCCCTCCAGCCGTCCATGGCCACCCTGCCCCTTCAGCCCACCCATAGTGCCTCTGCCCCTCCAGCCACATAGATGCATACTCAAACACCTACAGGACCTGCAGATTCACTCTCAACGGAAGACTCTGAGCTGGGGAATACCAGGGACAGAAAGAGTGAAGGATGCCACATCTTTAACAGACGAAGGACATGAGAGCAAACGCTGAAATGTGAGTGTCTCAGAGTCTCCCTCATCCTTGTCTCTAGTCTTACAGGAATACCTCTCCAAACAAACAAGAATTTGGGGTGTTTCTCCTTGGGAAAAATATTAGCTAGCCTCACAGAGAAGAGCCACTGGCATCAACACGGCTACATTAAGAGACAGTGGGAAGAAATGGCTCAGCGGGTCAATCCACACTAAGGCTTCATGAGTTGCCAAAGCACACGTAGAACTTTCATGGATTATATTATTGCCCCATTTAAATAGGAAAAACAGGGGGTGGGGCAACCAAGAAAGGAAATCTCTGAACTTGTACAAAAATGTAGGGGAAGGTCTTTAAAAGTTACTGCCACCAGTTACCCATTATGAAAATCGGATGCCCACAGTAAACGATCAAATACAGTAGCTGATCCAATGCCAAAGTAACTGATCTAATGTCTACAGTAGCTGATCCAATGCCTACAGTAACTGATCAAATGCCTACAATAACTGATCAAATTCCTACAGTAACTGATCAAATGCCTACAATAACTGATCCAATGCCTACAATAGTCGAGCAAATGCCTACAATAACTAGTCTAAAAGAGCAAGGTTTGTTGACTCACACTTCTGGATGCTCCTGATAAAATTAAACAGACCTACTATCTTGAGTCTCTGGCAGAAGTGCTGGAAAGGAATGGCAGATTTCTGTGGTGGAGCAAACTGCTCACTTCATGCCTGGGAAGCAAAAAGCAGATAAAAGAAGAGGCTGGAATGCCCAGGGACCTATGCTCTCCCACTAAGTTCCTCCTAAAGGTTCTACCACCTTCTGGAAGCCAAGCATTTAACAAAAGGACCTATGGAGACATTTAACATCCAAACTGTCACAAACAAAGACCCACTGGTTGCTAAGAGGATATCCTGAACTGAATGAAGAAGAGCGTGTGGAAGAAGCATTCTCCAAAAGAAACTGCACCAGGCAAGGTAAATAAATAAGAAAAACTTGATTCACAACTATGGCAATAAGAGAGACTGACTTCAACTCTGAATACAGTAAGTACGCCAGTGGGCAGGGTAAGGGAGTGATTATGGAGAATTACTAGAGGAACTTTCAAGGTATTCAGTTTGGAGACAGTGAGGTAATGAATGATTTGATTGGGTGTTAAGGGTGAGGGAGTCTCTCACATTGGCCGAGCAGGTTCCTAGCCAGAACTTGTTCAGCAGACCAAGACAGGAAAGGGAAGCTCGGCAAAGTTGGACTCAAGTTTGCCCTTGGCCGGAGTCCTTGTCAGCTTCCTAAATCGAAACTGAGTTTCTGGGAAAGAAGACCAGAGTGCCAAACACACGAAGTGCAGTGTGGGAACCAGAAGATGATGAAGAAAACGACTAGAGACTAGAGACTGCCAAAGGCTTGATGGGAAGAAGTTATTAAGCACATGAACAAAAATGTTTCCAAAGATAGAAGGAACATTAAGAGCTCAAACAAACAAACAAAAAGCCTACAAAATATTTGGCAAAATGAAAGGAAAAGGCTGACAGTACCCTATATGTTTATAAATATTAGAACACGGGAACTGTCAGGGGGAGAGAAGGTCTGTGTATTGAAATGGCATTAAGCATTTCACAAAAATATTCAAAATTTACAAAACCATGTTTACTGTCTCAAATTCAAGTTTTTAAAAAGTGAAATTGGTACAATAAACTACTTTATGTAGGATCTCATACATTTTACTCATACATTCCATGTCCTTTTAATAAGTAATGATTAGAAAAATGTATTCTACTACCCGAGAGAATAAATTAGTAAGTATGAACATGTGGGAATTAACACAGGGGATTTTCAACCAGAAACAAGCAACAGGCAAATGTTGTAGTGAGGAGCTGCAGGCCGGCTTCCCGCCGCCAGGCTCCCAGCCACCAGCTAGCTTATGCCCCGAAATCACAACTCACAAATTGTATTCTTTTAAATACTGCCTGGCCCATTACTTCCAGCCTCTTACTCACATCTTGACTAACCCATATCTAATAATCTGTATAGCACCACAAAGTGGTGCCTTACCAGGTAGATTCTAGCGTACGTCCATCTTGGGCTGGAGCTTCATCGCATCTGGCTTCTCTCTCTGAGGAGAGGCACAGCAGTCTGCCTAACTTAGGAGAGGTGTGGCATCTTACTGATCCTTCTACCTCACTTCCTCTTCCTGTTCTGTCTACTCCACCCACCTAAGGGGCGGTCTATCAAATGGGCCAGGCAGTTTCTTTATTAGCCAATGAAATCAACTCAAACAGAAGACTCTCCCACATCATTTCCCCTTTTTCTGTTTAAACAAAAAAGAAAAGCTTTCACTTTAACATAGTAAAATTACATATAACAAAACAGTTATCAAGAATTACAGTTACAATATTTATATCTACTTTATCTTTTATCATAACTAAGGAAAACTATAACTATCTATCTATTCTTCAACTCCATCAAAGACTCCAGAAGGATATAATATTACCTAGGTGAACAAGAAGTAAGCTACTTCCAAAACTCTAGAAATCACAGAGACATCTTGCTGCCTGGACAGTCACCCAAAGTTCCTCTGTACCGTTGAGGCATCCATCTTTGGCCTTCAGGCCCATAGTTTCCAGCAGACATTTCCATGATGCAGGAAATTCCAAAGGCAGTTCAGTCAGTATCTGCTGTGTCCTGCACAATGTCTCACAGACTCTTTCATGTATGAGGAACCCTGAAAGATCATCTCACCTTTAGGCAAGTTCAGCAGTCCTCTCTCTGAGGGTTCTCTATGTCCAGTTTATGCAATAGTCCAGGCAAGAGCAGTTTCTTGCCCAAATGGCTATCAAACTCAATAAGGATCCTCTTCGATGCCCATCTTCCTCTTGAAGTAGATTGGTGCTGCCAGGAGCTGATGTGTCTCATTGTCATGAAAAACCTTAAGTTATTAAAACATCTAAAATGCGATATTCTGTAGTTTTTGAAAGATATGAAGAATGCCTATGTAACTTAAATAAATCTCTATATAGCTAGAAAATCTAACTAACATAACTACAAGTTTTACTAATATTGATAACTATCCATTAACAACCTATATACATTACATTTTTAAATGAACTACACAATCACAATACATTAATCAGTATCAGAAATACATATACATATAACAAAATTGACCTTAAATTTAAATCACTAAAGCCAAATCCATATCAATGCAAATTACTCATCTCCATATTATATCCCCCTTTAAATGTAAAAGAACATTTATAAACAATATTTGGGAAAATGGGCGCAGTTATTTCTCTCCAAACTGCTTCCTGCTGAATGGGGATGCTGTTAATTAGGTCTTTCATGGTGTAACCTGTGTGCCAGGTTCATCTCAGTCATCAGTTGGGTGAAGTAATTTTCTGAAGGTGTTCACAGCAACCTTTCAGGAGGGCGTGGTCTATCATACCATATTGGGATAGAAGCAATCCACACGGTCTCATTTTCTGTAAAAACAAAAGAAACTCCTTTCCAAAGCATCATATCCTTAGATCTAAATTCTGAAGTCAAGGTATTTTCAAAATATCTATCTTGGTTTAGTTCAGCAGCATTTGTAAACAAATATCTTTTAGCAGCTATTGCTTCTTCCTCAGCATTCAAACAATTCAAAGAGAGTATAATAGTATACAGTATCAAGATTCTCCGTATATTTTCCATCTTTGTACGGCTTTATTTTAACCTCTATTTCGTTTATTTTTACTTTTTTTTTATTTTTTGACAAGTTCTTTGTATATCTTTGTCCTGGAATAACTCTGCAGACCAGGCTGTCCTTGAACTCTCAGAGATCCGTCAGCCTCTGCCTTCCAAGTTCTGGGATTAAAGGTGTACTACCACACCTTGAACTCACAGAGATCTGTCTGTCTCTGCCTCCCAGGCATTCGGATTAAAGGTGTGTGCTACCACACCTTGAAGTAACAGAGGTCAATCTACCTTGCCTCCCAAGTGTTGGGATTAAAGGTGTGTACCACCACAACAAACTACTTCCTTTTTTCTTTTTCTTTTTTACTTTTAAGAACTTTAACTAGCCTGCATATACTTTTAATACATTGTAAACCATTTAGACATTTTCTTCAACTTTGAATCTTCCTTTTACTGTATATCTCTCTTTTTGTGACCACATAAGTCTTTAATTTACCCACCAAAATCGGTAGAACTAAAGCCGTAACTTTGGCGGCTGGATCCAGCCCATGCCTTAGCTTTCTAGCCTCATGGTGGAGGTACGCGCAGGAGCCATGTTTATCGCCACAACTCTATGGCATTTCAAGGTCCCTGCCAGCAAGCAAGCTGCAACAGTGTCAAACAACAATCAGGACCGCCTGTTTGAAAGAGTCAGAATTTGTCCTGGCAGTACAGACCAGAATGCCAGCATTTTAAAACAGCACAACTTTTTTCCTGCTATGGCTGAAAACAAACAAGCATGCAGTCAGCTTTTATCAACACCATTTAAGTGTTTCGTAGCAGTACCTCTTAAAAGAGCTGCAGGGTTTTGCAGCTAAAGCTGAGTCAGGAAGCCTCTCTTAGATGAGAGCGCTTGCTCAGATCCGAGAAATTGCTGCTATCAAGAAAACATGCTTTACTCTATTCTTTCCCAAGCTTTCTCAGGTTTTCTGTGGATTCAGTTATCCACGTTGGCGCCATTAAATGTGATCATGAAGGAAGTCCTCAGAATGCCAGCTCTCCGTCAGGCCCTGAGAGCAGCAGCCATATTGTAGGGCTTATACCAAGTGGGAAGGAAGCTGACTACGTGACTTAAGCGTGTGAAAATGTACTGCTGGGTAAGTCACAGTTCTGCTAGAGTCCAAGAAATAGTTCATGACAGGTTACAGAAACACATACACACACCACACAAATACATACCACATACATACACACACCACACACATACCACACACATACACAACATCATACACACACCATATACAAACATACACACACACATATGCACCAAAAAAGAATGTTAACCTCTTACAAAAACCCAAAAGAATTTCAAGAAAATGTTATAGCAAACTTCATGCACAGCTAGTGATAACATCTGTACAGTCCAAAGAAGAAATATTAAATATTGATTTAACAGCAACAAAAAATAGAGCCATACTAAGGGGAGAGAAAGTTGCTGGAAGAGTGGAATACACTACTAACTTTTCATTTCCCTTGGTAGCAGGTCAATAAATAATACGGAAAAAAAGAAAGACAATCTCGTCTTCAAGCCACTCTCCCT
Source organism: Arvicola amphibius (assembly GCF_903992535.2). Taxonomy (NCBI): domain Eukaryota; kingdom Metazoa; phylum Chordata; class Mammalia; order Rodentia; family Cricetidae; genus Arvicola; species Arvicola amphibius. The sequence goes on along the minus strand of NC_052047.1, from coordinate 8,601,346 downwards.
TGCTCCCTGGAGTCAGCCATGCCTCAGTGACTTCTGTTCTGCATGACCCCGCTCTGGCTTCTGTGAGACCACCAGAGCATTTCCTACAGAGAACATTCCCAGCTGAGGCTGCAGCAGCTCAAACCTTCTCTTTCATGAGAAGAGAGCATAACATTCAAGTAATACAAAACTGCACCCCTCCCAGAACAAACCGACAACGGAAGAAAGCCAACAGGTCAATGTTATTGGCATGTTTTCATTGCTTGCATCAAACTTTTAAGCTAAAAAAAAAAATAGTGCCTTGAAGTTTATTTGTTCATTGGTCTCAGACACCAAAAATGTTACATGTCGCCTATTAAGTAACATAGGAGCTTGGAGGTCTTTCACACTGAACCATGTCTATCCCATGCGTGAGCACCCTCCTGGGTACAGGAGCTCCTATTCCTCGCCTGCCTCCCTACTGCTTCCGCTGACAGGGAACCCAGGATGTCTGCATCCCAAGATCTCCACCTTCTCGTTTTCCTGCCTTCTGCTCATCTCCAACTGACCAAACTCGGTGGTTGGACTTGGATGATTTAGAGCAGGGAGACCTTTTCTCCTCCAACATCACTTCTTTGCCTTTGCTGACTCTTGAATCCCAAATTGTCCCCTTTAAACTCCATTTTGTGCAACCTGAAGAGCCTCCCACATCAGCTCCATTAGTAATGGTCTCCCCTTCCCTCTGCTCTTCATTTTCCTGTCCTCTGGGACAAGCTCTCATTATGCACCCTAGCCTGCCTTGGAACCCACTATTTAATCCAGGCTGGCTTGAGTCGTGGCAATCCTCCAGTTCCCTAGAGCAGGGATTATAAGCATAATAATTCTTATTATAATACCACGTCCTTTCCTTTTTCCAGTTGCCTTCTCGTCTTCCGTTAAGTGCCCTTCTCTCCACTGTACCGCTGGGCAGAATTCTCTCAGCATTCAATTTGAATAGCAATGCTTTTTAGGGCATTCCATAGAGCATTCAGTCTAACTGAGCTTTCAATAAATAGTAACTACCTGTCTTATGACTCAGCGTAGGAAATCAGATAAATCATATATTAAATTGTGCATTTATTTTAGGTTTTGAGTATCTTATAATGAAAAAAAAAATGTCCCGTGAAAAGAAAAGGAGGGAGAGTTTAGATGAATGAGACTTTATATTAAAATGTGTATAATTTCCCTTCTATCTTGAGTATAGTGAGTAGTAACAACTGTATAAATGCTTTCTAGCTTTGACAGCTACTATTGCATTATCACTGTGTGCCAGGCATCTGCCCTCATAGAACTGGAGGAATAGATTATTATAATGCTAATTTTATAGGTGCTAAGAGGAGCTGGGTAGCTTGCTGAGACTACCAGGTAACAGATGGCAGGGGTGTGGTTTCATTGTACATCATCACAATTTAGAACTTATGTTCTGAACACTTCCACATAGCAATTCTTACAGCTTCCAAAATGAGTGCTATCTGAATCTTTGAAAACTGAATAAAATTATCACTGTGAGAGGAAGTGAGGATAATCAGAACCAACTACTATTGAAGCCAGTCAGGTCTGGGGAGCTGGCTATTCCACCATAAGGACTTGGGTTCACATCCCTTGTACCCATATAAAAGCTTGGCATGGCCACAAATGCCAAAGCCCAATATGGGCAGGTATGGACAGGTAGATCCTAGGAGCTCACACGACAGCCAGCCTAGCTGAAACACCATCAACAGCAGGCCCTGTCTTAAGGGAACAGGGTGGCAAGCAATAGAGGAAGACTCCCAAGATCTGGTCTCTGCATGTGCACACACACCCACTCACACATGCATACACACACAACACATACATACGCAGTTTTTAAAAATAAAGTCCAGCTAGTGAAATAGGAAAAAAGATAGGAATCCATTACATCTCCCCCAGATTATTAAAAGTAGGGATTACTGCCTTCTTCCCCTAACATCAGGTAAAACTATTATTCACCCCCCCTTTCATGGTGAGCCCCAACAATGTGCTCACAATAATGACTGCAGAAAAAGGCCCCACAGGGTGCTGTACTGGACAGGGTGGGGCAGATGCTGATGAATTCTCCCCTCTCATTTCTCACTGACCCCAGTAGTACAAATAATATAAACCCAGAGATAGATATTGGAGTTCAACCAGAAAAACAAGCAGCCAAGCCACTAGAGAAGTCTTCCCTCTACCAAGGCTGGGTGACTGCAAACCAAGCAGCCATCCTCTCTCTCCTCCCATTTTATCTTCCCTCTAGTGCTAGGATTAAGGGTGTAAGAACTGGGATTAAAGGGGTGAGCCACCACCACCTGGATTTGTTTCTGTATTGATCTTGTGTAACCCAGGGTGGCCTTGAACTCATGAAAATCCATCTGCCTCTATCTCCCAAATCCTGGGATTAAAGGTGTGTTTCATTGTTGCATGACCTCTAGTGGCTTTAGTTTTGGCTCTGGTCTTCAGGCAAGATTTATTTATCAAAATACAAATAACATACCCTATACCAGGCCACTCCTAGGCTATAAGCATTCTTAAAGGGAAACCAAACCCACAAGGTTTCAAGTGGACAGGTGACATGTTTAGTTCTTCAAAGAAAGGGAAAAAAATTCCAAAATAAATTGGACTGGTCTAACTGCCATTCTCCAGGTTTAAAGTGAATGAAAATCTGAAAAGGTTTTCTTATTTCTTAGCTTCCCATCTTGAATGAATTTTAAGACCAATAAAAACAAGAATTCAGAGAAAAAAATAGAGATGGAGCATACCTTCTGAAACTTACAAAAAAAAGTGGCAAAAAGTAAGACACCATTGCAATTCTAGTGACTGGGATAGGCCCTACCACTCAGTTTTAAGCTAATGGTAAAATACAAGGTTTAATTTTTCAATATAACATTTTTATTGATTCTCTAGGAATTTCACATCATGCACCCTGATTGCATTCACCTCCCAGTCCTTCCACATGCTCCCCAACCCTTGTGACCTCCCCCTCCCCCCGAAAGTTTTTTAAACATTCAATTTGTGCTACCTACATGCTCACTGCAGAATGGCTTAACTCCCAGTGGGCTGCCTTCTAAACGGACTGCGTATTTCCCCTCCCGCACCCTTGCAGCACCCTGTTCCCCCTTGGGGGTAGATGCGGGCTGGTTTGGGGGTCGGGACTGTTACAGAAACCTCTCAACTGTGCGTCTGCAGTTATTGATATGACAGCAACGTTAGCTCCCATGCTCTTCACAGTCAGCTGGAGAACAGATCATGGGCCTCCACATGGTTTGGCAACACCACAGACACCAAACACAGCCCCTGGACACAGCAAGACTGAGGACAAGGTCCTTGGAGGCAGACCTGATCACGGACATCATCATGGCCTCAGGTGGCAGCATGACCCACAGACATCAACATGGGTTCAGATTGCACCATAGACCACAGAAATCCTCAAAGTCTGTGCTGGCACCATAGGCCACAGGCATCAGCGCAGACCTCTGGTGGCATCACGACCCAGGTGATCCTTCTGAACATCCAATCCAGAAACAGAACCATTCCCCATCCCAGGCCTCCATAGTTGCCCAGAGTCAAGGTGAACCCGGTGGCATGTTGGGGCTGGGGGAGGCTGGCGTAAGCTCCAGGCTGCTGCACACCATCCTGACAACCCTACTGGGTTACAACATGGTCCACTGTTGACCTCAGGCCTCTCTCACACCAGTAACCTCTCTTCACAGCACACACACGGCTCCCTATCTTTCACATCTCTCCATCACACATTCATCCACTGTAGTGGTGCCTGCCTGGTGAGGTGGGGGCGGCCTCAAAACACAAGGTTTGATGCCATTCGCATGTGTATACGGTAGAGCAGGAATAGATTTATTTAAAATGCATACAATGCCATGAGGTCATGATAGCTGAAAAATTAAGCAAGAAGGAAATGACATATCCTGAGTCACAGACAGACACATCCAGAAACATTAAATGCCCGCATGAAAAGAATCCCACTAGCAAGCCACCTCCGGCTAAGCTAGTTTCTTTCATCACAATCTGGTTTCCATTTCATTAACCTTTGGGTCACAGCTTCCAGAGACTGTTGACTGTTCCTCAAATGAAGCGGTAAGTGTGGAAGGACTGATAAAGGGGACCTCTAGGGAGATGACAGCGGCTGCGATATAGTTTGCAGATCTCCATGTGTCCCCCATGAGTGCAGACGGAGCAATTAGAACACCAAAGTCACAAACAATACGTACGTCAGATGGTAACTACTAGCTGATGGGAACCTTTCCCCAGGAACCTGAACATACAGCTAGAAGATAAACCACCAGCCATTACATGACTCTTACATTACCTGCTGTCACAGAGGAAGAAATGGGATTCGGGGTGTCTACTAGACCTGAGAACGGGAACCCCTAAAATTGCCAACAAGAGCTCAATGTAAAGTACACCAAGCCAGTGTGCTCCCCTGTAGCTAGAATTCAGACGAGCATATTCACATTTGTGGTGCAGCAGCTTCTCAGTGACAGCTCCCTTAAGGGACCTGGGAGCTCGGTTCCCATAACTCTGCAAATTAACCATCTAAAGCTTCCAGGATTAAAACCCACAGAGAAGGGTTGGAAAGTTAGCTCAGTGGTTGGTTAGGAGCAATGCCTGTGCTTCCAGAGGTCCTGAGTTCAATTCCAAGCAACCACATGTGGGCTCACAACCATGTGTGATGAGATCTGGTGCCCTCTTCTGGCCTGAAGACTACATACAGAACATTGTATACAAAATAAATAAATAAAACCCACGGAGAATGGACTGATAGGAGTAGATGTGACCTTGAGCAGGAGAGAGAAGAGATCCCGAGTAAGAGTCAACGAGAAAAGACACACAATCGGGTCTCTTAGCTCAAGCTTGTCTGATCATCATCGTTGTCATCTGAGCTAACATTTTGATTTGTTTCCTGTTTTTATCCAGTTGTTTGGCATTCTGTGGGGGAAACCTGACGACACTAAATAAAATGGAGCCTAAGGATGAACAAGTGATCACACTTGGATGGAGTTTGTCACGATACCAGTCTAGGAGAAAAACAAGCTGATAGACTAAAAACCACAAACACTGACTTTTTAAAGTATCTTTTCTCATTTGTGTGTATGTTATGTGTGTGTGCATGTGTGTGTGTGCATTGGTATGCATGAAATTATGCCGTGTATGCACTGGTACCTGCAGAGAACAAGTGTTTTGCAAGTGCTGGGTCACCTGGCCAGAGTTACAGGCAGCAGTGAGCTGCCCCCCACCCCCCTGCGTGCCTGGAAGAACAAGAAGTGCTCTTAACTTCTGAACCATCTCTCCGGTCTCCTACACACACCATTTCACTTCTATAGTATAACATATAATGGCAGCCAACTGTTGGTGAAGGGCTGAGCTGCACCAGGCTCTACATCAAGTACTTTCTACGACTGATAGCATTTGCTCATAGTAACTATTATTACTCCCAATTTTTTTTTACTCTGTTCTGTTTTGTTTTCAAAACAGGGACTCACGATGTAGCCCAGGCTAGCCTCAACTATGTAGCCCAGGCTAGCCTCAGCATTGCTGTCCTTCCTTCTATGCCACTTTGCGTTCCTTTTTAAAGATGGGTGTGCTGGCTACTGATGCATGTCTGTGACAGAACAGCTATTATGAACAACAAAAGGTAGGAGGAACTTATCTTCAGAGGTTTGGGTCCGTAGTCCTTTGCTCCTGTACCCATGATGAGGCAGAATAGCACAGTGGCATGAACACGTGGCAGAGGCCACTCACCTCAAGATGGAAAAGATACAGCCCCTAACAGCATCCTCTCAGTAGCCTAGTGACTCGAACTGGCACTACCAATTGGGAACTGTGGTAGTTTGAATGTAACATTGTTGAAGTAGGTATGGCCTTGTTGGAGAAGTGTGTCACTGGGTGGGGCGGGGGGTGGCTTTGAAGTTTCCTATGCTCAGGATATCACCCGGTATTTCAGTCAACTTCCTGTTGCCTTCTGATCAAGATGCAGCCAGTACCACGTCTGCCGGCATGCCACCATGCTCCCCACTATGATGATAATGGAATGAGCCTCTGACACGGTAAGTGATCTACCCCAACTAAATTTCCTTTATAAGAGTTGCCATGGTCAGAGTGTCTCTCCACAGCAATAGAAACCCTGTCTAAGACAGGAACCAAGCCCTCTATACATGAATGACCTTCTCCTGGGGACACTCATATCCAAACTGTAGCAATAAAGAAATAAACCAAGGGAATTATCTAGTCTATAGCAACACAGCCAATAAAGGGAAGAAACAAGATTGAAATCCCATGTGATTCTAAATTTCACTAATTTGTATTTGTAATAAAAAACTAATATAGTAAAATACTATGTCAAAAATTAAAATCTGGTATTATTAAAACATATTTCCATATGACAAAACTATATTTTTCTTAAATGTTTTAATCTAAAAGATATGACTAAGCAAAAATAAAGTATTTGTGAGGTTAATATGTAGACTGATCTTTTAAAATTTTTAACAACAAAGGTCTTGTTCATTCGTGCCCGTGTGGAGGGGAGGAGAGCTGTTTTCTTATTGTACAAATACGGCCATCCTGTTTATATCCAAATGCTCCTTAACATTCAACTCTCAGTCATTCTCATCTACCATGTATCTTTCTCCTGTCATTTGAGAAATGATTTCTTAATTTCTACAGCTGTAGTCATTGTATTTAGCGCATGGTTTAGTATATAATTATTCCCCAATTATAATTAGAATGTTTGCAGTAACAGAAACCCAATTTAGCCTACTTGCTGAAACTACAGAAAGATCACACAAAATATGTAAAGCGATGTTTGGCAACAACATAAGATAAGAGGAATGGGAGATCAGACAAAAGTCCTGAAGGAGGAGACTCAAGTAAGGTACCGGTTTGTATCCTGAGAGAGTCTCCAGGCTGTGACATAAGAAGAGGGGTCTTGGTTAGAACTCAGGTTATTCCCTGAATCCAGAAGACAAATCTGAGACCAAAGCCTGGAAAGACCAAAGTAAATAAAATTTACACAACAAAACACCAAGCAAGAGAAGGCGACACAGTGTAAGAACTCCGCAGATCTCTCTGAAACCTTGGGTGTGGCACTGATTTGTACACAAATGTGCTCTCCCCTCAGGTATTCAGTGGACTACTTAGATAGAAAGTTCAGAGACTCCACCGACAGCAAAATTGTGAAACAGAGAAGGAGATTTGGTAAATACAGGGTCATCTTTTCAACAAACAGCCTTAGGTATTAGCATTTAATTAACAATGAAGGAGACTTTGGTCCATACCTCATATACAACTCAAAGTAGACCACTGACATAAATGAAAACCGTGAGGCCAGGAACATCCACGACAAGTAAGAATCTTTTAGACTTAACACCAACTTCATGGCCCATGAAAGACAAAAACGATTAATAAAACCTCATCAAAATGTAAAGTCTACCTAACAAAGTCTGTTAACATGATGTAAAGACATGGGCTGGAACAAAGGACTTTCAACTCTAAGAAAAATACTTGTATTTTAGAATACATAAAATCACTCTCAAAACTGAGCAAAAAGGAAAACAGAATTGGTAAATCATTTGAACAGGGACTTCACCAAAGAAGTGATGTTGTTTTGCTGAGGTACCTGGATGGCAAACAGGCCATTACAGGATGCTCCACATCTAAGGTAGAATTCAGGCCGTAAGTCTGGGGCTCACTTGGGCAACATGGTGGGCCCTTGTCTCAAAAGAAAAATAAAAAGAGAAGTCTGACAATGATAAGAAGGATACCAGGGGACCAGGGCACCCATATTCTAGTAAAAGGAATGTCAAATTGGTCAATCACACTGAAAAACTGATCACCAATTTCTTCAAATAGTAAACACAGGCCTATACCACATGGGATAGTCATTCCATCCCCAGAGGTGACCCAAGAAAAATAAAAATATGTGTGAATTTGGACATGTATATTCTTGAAAACTCTGTTTATAAGTTGCAAAACCTGTACAAAATCCAAATGTCAATCAATCGATGAATACATAAACCAGTCGTGGGATATTGTACAAAAGATGCTCTCAGCTGCTGCAGGATTCCCCTCTGTATGCTGTGAATACCATTGGTTAATAAAGAAGCTGTTTGGGGCCTGTGATAAGGTAGAGCAGAGCTAGTTGAGAAAACCTAAACTGACTGCTGGAAGAAAAAAGGGCAGATAGAGAAGCCATGTAGCCCCTGCTGGAGACAGACACTGGACAGGATTTTACCCGGTAAGCCACAGCCATGTGGCGATACACAGATTAATGGAGATGAGTTAGTTTAGGATACGAGTTAGCCAAAAATATGCTTAAGCTATTGGCCAAACTGTATTGCAAATAATACAGTTTCTGTGTGGTTATTTCGGGACTGAGCAGCTGGAAACAAACAAGCAGCCTCTATAACACTCAGCAAAATAAAGAATGAAAAGTTAGCATGTAGCCCAAAAGGGTAGATCATAAAACAAAGGAGAGAGGTAGATAAAGGTGAATCAATGTTGAAACTGCCTACAGTATAAAACTACAAAACTAAATGCAAAATAACCCCAGTAACAGGGAAAAATAAGTGCTTCCTTGGAATAAGATGAGAAACAGGTAGAAACACGGTAAAACAGGATAAGGAAACTGAAGGATGCTGCAGATGCTCATTGTCTTGGCTGTGGTGAGACTTTAACAGGTCTTCACCTGTGCCAAAGATATCAAAGGAATTTTGTGGCTTTATTGCAACTTATAATAATATGCCCATTATGCCACAGTAAGGCTTCTTAAGTAGTGCTGATTTTATGTAAACTAAATCATATGGTTTTAAAAAGACAGTACAGGAGTGTCATGAATTAATTAATGTTTTCCTAATAGGGCTATGAGTAAACATTATGTATGTATGTGAAGAATAAAAATATGGCTTGAAGTTCAATGGGATCTTTGTATTTTTCCCATTAACAGCATTTGGAAGACACAACATCTACATCTTCCAAAGTTTTTCTCCCTGTGCTAAATGAAATACAAGAAATCTTACTAATTTATTTAAAAAGCACCAAAATGCATTCAAGTGTTTCCAAAAGACAATAAAATCAGGATAAAAACAATGAGAAAATAAAAAATCACAATCCAGTTGGCAAGAACAGGCTAAATGTGTAAAAAAAAAAAACAATCCTGAATGGAATAAACCTTACCAGGTATGATTCTGCTGAGCATAATATTGGAAGGGTAGCTTGTATTTTTCTGAGTTCTTTCCTAAAAGTTTTTTATTTTTCTGAATTCTGTTCCAGTCCCAAATAGATACTGAATTTAAATAGCTGTTTTTAACATAATGTGGTAATAGCTCATCCTTGTGAAGTATCCCATAGTCAGAACTTGCAGGCCTTTAAGATATTCAAATTTCTTTCAAACACGAGATGTATCATCCCAAATAGTGTTGTTACACATTGGTGAATCTTACCAGTGTACCCAGTGAGGCAAGAAATATATTTCTTTGTGCCAAGCGGGTTTTCAGAAAGTTATTGCATAGTGACTACTTTCTGAATCCTAAACTCTTGTGTATAGGGTCCTCCAAGCGTGAAGGCAACGCTGGCTGATGAAACAGAGAAATCTCATAGATTCTCATGTGGACTGGCCATAGGCTGTGATGAAGTAAGCACATGTATCCAGAAATCCAGCACTCTTCTCTGAAAATGGGGGTCACACTTAAAATGTCCTTGTGTTGCCTTTATTTTGTGACCATGTCTAGAAAGGACAGCACTCTTTCAGCACCATGGACAGACACAATGGTCCAGGACCTGTGGCGATTGAATTGTCCATAAGGCTCTTGTAGCAAACTGTTTTGCTATGTCAAATTAATTTGGTGTTTGTGATAATAAGGGGGAATTTTTTCCATTTTCATTTTCTGTAGTGCTTTTCAAAATGATGAGCAAGTTTGAATACAGCAAAAATTGATTGCTATGAGAAGGGAATTGCTATTTTTTTTTATCCAAAGGTATCCAAAATGATCTAACTAACAGATTGAGAGTATGTATGCAAAAAGCCTCAACAGACACAAATGACAGCAAAAAGCTACACAAAAATGGAAGCAAAAGAAATGTAATGTCATGTTTCTGTGCTTTTCAATCGGGTGATCCTAATAAGTCACAACTGGTACAGTTCCCACTCCATCAACTTAAAAAGTCAGCTAGAAGTATTCCTATCCATTTAAACAGTGCCAAATTTGTTATAATAGCATGTGTTTACATTTGCATCAGGGTCATTTTCTCCAAAAGGAAGACAAATCATATTAGTGATGCTAACATCCCTCCCTACCCACCTCTAATTTTGGAAAACAAACAGAATCAAATTAATATAAAAATCTTCAAAGGCAGAAATGGTAAGGATCCACCAAGAAAGCATCTTTACATATAAGCAGCCAGCAGAACAACATCCAGGTTCTCTTCCTAGTGAGGGAGAGATATATGAAGAGCTCTATCATTTGGAAGCGTTCCGAGGTGGGGACTACAGCAGTGATGATCAACACAACTTCATGTTAACTGGAACGCCTGCTGTGTTAACACACCCCATCTCTCATACTCTGGAAGAACCAGGACTAGAGAAAGCTAGAAGTTTACTGAAATGGCCAGCTCTGAAAACAAACAGGTAACTTTGTCTGGACTCGACAGATTATATTTAGGAACATATATGTATATGAACATCCATATGTGCATACTATAACAATTAATGAGAAAAGAGTCCATGAATTTGAAGAAGAGCAGTGAGAGCTCTGTGAAAGGCTTTGGAGGAAGGAAAGGGAAGGGGGGAATGTAGTTAAAATGCAATCTTGAAGACAAAGAACAACAAAGCTTGCAGACCCTCTTCAGAAAAACAGCTCTCTACCCTAACAAAGACAGGGCAGGTGACTCTGTCATTTTGCAAGTGGGTGTTTCCCTGATCCTTAAAATTTTTAAAGAAAAAGAATCAGACCTAGGCATTCAGTGACTCGCTGATATGGCTCAATCTGAGCCCTCCCCACAGCCCATCAGGTTTGCACACCTAGAGGTCAAATGGGAAAGAGAGGTTTGAAAAAACGAGTAACAAAGAAACAATGAGCTCACCATCTAGAGGACAGTTGTGGAATTTTCCCTTTTACATCTGAGTAAACATGTTTCTCTAGTCTTTTCAATCCAAACATAATCAAGTCAGTCCTGATTTAGAAAAAAAAAAAAAAAAAAAAAAGACAAGCCGGGCGGTGGTGGCGCACGCCTTTAATCCCAGCACTCAGGAGGCAGAGGCAGGCGGATCTCTGAGTTCGAGGCCAGCCTGGCCTACAAGAGCTAGTTCCAGGACAGGCTCTAGAAACTACAGGGAAACCCTGTCTCAAAAAAAAAAAAGACAAGGAACCATCCATTTATATTGTCTGAAAGGGAATGAACTATATTTGCATTACACAGTGGCAAATTGGTTAGTTGCAAGTTCTGACAGACGTTCATGGTGTTCATGATCAGCTTTACCCAGAAAGGCAAAAACAGAGAAGCTGTCAGCACAACTCTATGAAGACAGACAGTGTGGCTCGCTGGTATGAGCAGTATGCAAAGCCCACAGCCAGTGAACAGCTCGTGTTTATCAAGGTTTTACATACAAGAAAAGTACTGTTCTATAGAAAATTTATTTAGTTAATTGAGTTGCCTAATGGTTTCACTTTTTTAATACTGGGACAAGTGAGGTGGCTTGGCAGGTAAAGGCACTCACTGCCTAGCCTGGGGACCCTAGTTCAATTCCCAGGTCTAAGTTCAATTCCCAATTTCTTCTTTTATGTTATAAGAAGAAAACCAAACCTAGAAAATTGTTCTCTGATCGTCACACATGAGCTGTGACACAGGTATGTCCACGCACATATAATACACACAAGTACACATAATAATAAATAAATGTTTAAATTATGTTAAATAAAAATGAGATAACTTTGAATTGATAGTCTGAGTTTTGATGTGCATGCCAAAATAAAAACAGATTTCTCTTTCTCTCCTCATACACTATATAGAAAGAAGTATTCCCAGGGCATGAGCTGTCCAGTTTAGCAGCTATTGACCAAAATAACAAATCCCGTTTGATTCATCATGCTAACATCTATGCTTGGTACATCGCACTGACACCTATGTTTGGTGCATCACACCTATGCTTGACGCATCACACCTATGCTTGGTGCATCACACTGACATCTATGCTTGATGCACCACACCAATACCTATTATGGCTTCATTTCCTTGTCAGTCACTTTTCTAGTAATCCCCATTTTCCCTGTCTTGCATAAAAGGGGATAAAAGAAACTAAGACAGAAAGGCAAGTGTTTGTCCTTGACATCAAGGCTTATACTGTAATGGATAGCATTACCCAGTAGGGCCTCCTAGTCACTGACATAAGCCGAAAATGTTATCATTTTTGGTTTGGCTATAATCTCCATCTTATATCCTTTGCATTAGGCTGCTATTACCGTAAGGGGAGACACTAACAGTTTCACTGTAACTGATACTCCAATTCCCAGGGGTATACCCTGAAGCTCAAATGACCCTTCCTGATGGGACAATGAAGAAAGACCAGTTCCCTGGAAACCAAAAGTTGTGGAATATATTCAGGGATTAGGATTCTTTGTGTGTGTTTTTATAATCCTTCAACACAAGTATAAATTATATTTTCTAAAGCCAAAACTACCATGCAACAAAAAGTCTCTTAAAAATATGTGTTTGAAGACAGGAGAAACATCTTTAAACAAGTGTAAGTGGGCACGACAGGTGACTTCTACTGAATCACTTCGGGTTAATTGCTTTTAAAAATGAACCAAAACCTACCCGCCACCCTCATGCACCTACCATGAAAGCCCAAATACATGTATTTTTCTAATGGGAACTAAATCTAATCACTATACAGGGTTTGGGGCATTAAAAAACACTAGCATTGGAGTCATAAAACATGGCTCAGACCCAGTCTTGCTCCAGATTAGTTGCTGTGGTCTGAAAGCTTGAATCTGCCCCCAAATCACAAAACCCTTAGCCTTAATGTGACAATACTAGAGAGTGGGGCTTTGAGGATGATCTGCTCATGGGTTAGAATCCTGCATGGGGTTAGTGCTCCTACAAGGGTGGATGAAGAGAGACCCTTCACCCTTGAATCAGGCATGGGACTGAGTCCTTGTATCAGGTGAGGTCAGCAAGAGGGAAGCTTGCTTTGAGGAGTACATCAGATCAGAATCTTGTGAGTTCACACACATAATGAGACAAACAGCATTTTCATGAACTGGAAAAGGTTAGCAGGAGCCAATAACTCAAGTGACCATTTTTATCTTTCAATAAGCTGCTACCTCATGAGCACTCAGGATGCCAAGGCAAGAGGTTGAGGTCAGCTTGGGCAACAGAGGAGGTTCAAGGTCAGAAAGATGAAGGAAACAAAAGATTGCTTTTGCTCCCCTATCATTTAAAGTCCTGGTCAAAGCATGTAACATATTCGAGTTTTTGTAACCCTTAATGGCTTACAAAGATGGAATTAAGGAAGAGTACAGGAAAGTCACCAGACATGATGTAATATCTTGGAGAACACATCAGGCCACCACTCCTAAAGTATCAGAGGGGAAATCACAGGCTGCTGGAGCCAGAGGGCTAAGTGGAGAGATCTACATCACAGGGGCTGTAATCTTAGGTAGAGGGACAGGGACAGGCCAAAGAGACTCCACCAAGACATCTGAGGTAGCAAATGTCTTTTCTTTGAAGTTTCTTCTCCCCCTGGTCAATGCTTTCTTGCACAAAAGAAAGAGAGAAACTGAAGCGGGAGAGTCCTGCGTCATAACACCCTGCCTGGAAGATCACTACCTGGAGCTCAGGACAGATGGAGATTAAGAGGTGGCAAGAGAATTCAAGTCTCTTCCCCTGCTGTGGAGCAGGAGAGCTCCTCCATGGTGGCATCAGCCCAAAGCTTCTTAGTGATGTCACAGGCATGAGCTGCTCATCCAGGGAGTCCATGTGCTGTGCAGAACAGAATCCCTTCTAAATTCTGTCCACAGATTAGTGTTCAAATAATAGCCATCCTGACACTAAGAGCCCATTAGAACCTTACAATGTACTCATCTGGAATAATCTTAGACCTCCACGGGATTCCACAAAGAATGTAAGCAAATCAATTGCTTAAGTTAGATGAAATGTCAATGTTAGTAAAGATTGATTTTCTATTCTCTCTCTCTCTCTCTCTCTCTCTCTCTCTCTCTAATTAGTTGCTTTAGACATCAATGGTTTGAATGCACATGTGTGCACGCACACACACTCACAAACACAAGCTATAATGATTTATTTTTATTTAGGAGCACCAGCAAACCAGAAAGATTGAAGCACAGCCTTATTAACCCTTTGATGGACTATGCATGTGGTATCATGACACACTATAGAAAGTGGTCCAGGGTAAAGGAGAAAGCAAGTGGAAGGGGGTTTCTTCCAAAGAAATGGCTGGTGTATTCCTCTAGCGTAGGAAGGACAATGAGTATGTCCATCACCATAGAAAAAAAATATTGCTAATTAGATACCTACCACCCACACTACTGACTACCCTATTACATCCTACCTCAGTCTGCACAAAAGCCAAGCAAGATGCTGTCATTTAGAGCTTTATATCTAAGGGGTAGAATTTTTCTGAGGCGCAGCAAAACAAGACCAGGAGACCCAATAAACTGCCCTCCTTTGAAAAAGATTGTACAGCTGGAAGCAAGTCCATACATAGCCCCATCTTCTGCTACTTTAGATGCTTGTGTGCATGTTGGAAAGCTTCGGGTACACATGACGATGTGTTTTACCTGCGTATGGCACCAATTTGGAAAAACACAATTTCTTCTAAATTATCTACATTTGAAAAAAATTCTTTGAGTAATGTTGCCACACCTATAATCATGTTAGAAAAAAAATGGGCTCATGAAACCTTTAACCTAGAATAGGCATGGTACGCCAGGCGTGATGGTACACATTTTTAATCCCAGCACTTGGAAGGTAGAGGCAGGTAGATCTCTGTGGATTTGAGGCCAGTCTGGTCTACAATAAAAGTTCCAGGACAGCCAAGACTATTATACAGAGAAACCCTGTCTCATGGGAGGGGAAGAGGGGCATGGCAGTTTGGTACCACACCTCTGCTCAGGATGAGTCTCTGGTTTTATGCTTAGAAATCAAGCCTGCTCAAGTAAACTTGAGGCCAAGGACCATGTCCCGTTCCCTTTGTGCTCACTCTAGTACCAGACAACACAATGCACACACATCTGGGCTAAAACATAGACTTGTTCAGTGAGGAATCGGCCTACCACAGTGTATGACAGACACAAGACATCAGGAAGAAAGCCAGTACCAGCTAATCTGCCAGGGGAAAGGGCACCAAATCAGTCTATCACTGTTGGTGCTGCGAAATAAATTTGGTTTCCATGCAGGCCAGGCATAAATCATGTGTCAGGGCATGTTCACTCAACACTCTCACACACACACAAGTTGTGACATTTGCAAAAGAATAGCACAAATAAAATTTTAGTAGGGTGGCCAAAGTGCTCATCAGGGAAGGGCCTTGACTGCCAAGCCTGAAGACCCGGTCTTGTCACCTGGATCCACACAATGGAAGGAGAGAACTGGCTCCTACAAGCTGCCTTTGACCTCCAAGTGCACAGAGTGTTTGCACAGAGAATGTGCAAACTCCAGCATACATACAAAATAAATAAATTATATAATAAAAAATAATTAGGAATTTGAAAGACACAGGCTAAAATGTAAATCAAGATCAACTACAAAATCTAAAGAAAAGAGAACCGCTAAGGTTAACTGTACGTACACATCACACTTAACACTAGATCATGTTTTCCCATTAATTCTCATGAGAAGTACTATCCATCTTCACTTAACATATGAACACTTTAGCATCATGACATTAAGTAGCTTGCCTATCAGCACATAAATAACAGACAAGTAACAGAGTAGAGATTTGAACATAAACTCCAGAGAGCAATCAGTGAAGGATAGTCCCAGACAGTAGAAATGGAAATCCAGGCTTTCACTGGATGCTGAGGCCACCTTTGAGAAAAATAACATGTCTGGGTCTCAACTTTCTCCTTACACTGGTGAGAGCATCTCAGTTGCCTGAGAGAAAAGAGCAGGAGGCCTGGGACCAGAGTCCCAGCTCAAGTACTTCTTGCCTGGTTATACCAGGATGCCTGTTTCCTCTCTTTGAACCACAGTCTCAAAATCCTTCAAATGGAAATGATAATCTTTCAAAGGCTATTAAGAGGATTGGCCAAAGTGCTTCAAAATCTATTACTAAGCTATAGACTGTTTTGATCATTCTCTCCCACTCTAACATCCTCGGCCTCCTGCAAGCCAGGAAACCACACAGCATCAGACGCTGGGGGTCACCCCAATCTGATGCACCTTCACAGCCATTTGAGAGAGAGAGAGAGAGAGAGAGAGATGTTACCATTCTCTACAGTTCCCAGCTCAAATGCCCTGCACCACGACGAGAGGAAGTCAGAGAGATCTGGTGACCGGAACAAAGGGCATGATTTATGCTAATGGCATGGCACAAAGCCCTGGAATAATTCTGGAAAGCATCATCAGTACTGCTGTCATTTGTTAACTTATTTATAGGCATGTGCAGAAATGGGAAGGCCCTTAAGAACATTTTCACTTAACTAATATGTTTTTCTACCTCTTAGACACATCTTTTGCTGGTGGTAGGCGTTTTAAATCGCTGGGCTGGCCCACATTCTTCCAGAGACTATCATATCAGGGTTCTTTCTATTGGGGCACTCAAGGTTTATAATTTAATATCATGGTATATACAGTAAAAATTAACATGCCCACCATCATCCATCATTGCACAGGGTTACCCCTTTTTATATGTGTGTTGAGAGCACCTAAATTGTATTCGCTTTAGGAAGATATTCCAGACAGACAGAATACACTATTTTTAACTATAGTTAATCTTCACTGAATCTGCTTCAGCTTTATACCCTTTGGCCAATAAACTCCCTAGCAACAACCCCAACACATACAGACACACACACACACACACACACACACACATACCACACACACACGGTAACCATTATCCTTTTTAAAAAGAAGACACGTTTGCTTTTAGAAGGTAGGAAATTATTTCTATTATCTGAAAAACTGACCGGGACAATTTTAGATCCAAGCATTTTTTGTTTTGCTATTGTTGCTTTTTCCAGTAACTATTATTTTCTAATTCTCTGCATCTTGGCTTCTTTTTACTTGAAATAAAGTCAAACAGCTCCCTACAGTTCTTCTGTTTCTAACAAAATAATGCAAAAGTGATTTTGTAAATTCTAAAGAATTACTATTTATTGCCCACCAACTCTGCTAAGTGAGAACCTATTTCTTAGTCACCCTAGCCCATGACATTTTGAAATCAAAGATGCAGCTCAAGAAGAGGACAGAGAAGCCCGTATCTTTATTCTAGAAGCATTTGAACATAAGAGAAGCCTACCCAGTACACAGAAAGAGGGAGCTGCATTAACCAGGAACTCCGGAGAGTCTACCCAGCTGCTTGGACATTCAAACCCAGCACCAAGCAAAAAGACCTTTAAAAAATCAGTCATCAGGAGCGTGCACCCAGCCATCTGATGGACTCACAGCATCTGGGCATGAAATATTTTATTTCACAAATCCCTCTTCCCTGCCCCCCCTCCTCAGTCACACGTACAAACAATCTGGACAGCCCATAAGGCAGAGGATAATTTTAGGGCTTTCCCCAGGGCCTGGCTGGAAGCTTTCCAATCATTTCTTTCTGTGAAGTCAGATGCACTGTTTCTTTATACATGTAAAAAGATGAAATCAGTTTCTATTCCATTCTATTTACAGAATGAGATGGAAAAACATAAAAGTCTCACACTGCCCTGTTACAGATTCCTAGAAAGGAAACTCCCTACAGTGGAAGAGGAGAGGAAAGGGAAGAAGGCAAAAGGAGCACTCCAAAGGAAAGCAAGAGCAGTTTGCTAACCCTTGAGAAGGCTCCATGTGCATGATCTCACATACACAAACACACATGGGGCTGGAGAGCGGAGCTGAGAATAAAACCACCGTCATTTCTGGGTTTGTTTTAACTGTTGGTTGTGACATGGTATTATCCTCAAGGCCGCTCCAGGAACAAATGCTCATGCGTCCATCTGTCTGTGTAATCTTCCTGTCTAGATAAGGCTCTGTGCATGTCTGCCCTCTCCCATCATCCCAGCTTTCCCTAAAAGATAGATAACACTTTTATAACTTTATTTTTATTAGAGTTCACAAATTGTACAAGATAACAGCTTTCGTTGCGACATTCTCATAGTGGGAGTATATAGTGTACTTGGGCCACATGCTCCTCTCTTCCCCTGACCACGTTAGATTTTCCAAATCATCGTCCTTGTATCTTAATGAATTTTTAAGGGTCCAGAATTCACATATAAGAAAACATGATATTTGCTTTCAGAAATTTGGCTTATTTTGTTTAACGTAGTGAAATTTTCCCACAAATATAATCTCAGTTCTTCTTTGTGGCTTCAAATGCTCTGTGGCATATATATACCATGTTCTCACTATCCACTCATCCACTGATGGGCCGATCCCACACCTCGGTGACAGCAAATAATAATAAAGATAATAAACACTGATTTGCTGTTATCTCTGTATGCCAGCTTGGCTTCCTTATGGCATATACCAAGAATATCCAAGCTATAGCTGGATCATATGGAAATCCTATCTTTAGTCTTGGAGGAATGACCATGCTTATTTCTGCAGTGCCTACACTAAATTGCCTTCTCCCCACAGTGCATGAGGGTTTCCGATGGTCCACAAAACCTCGGTCATGTCTGTTGCTATTCATTCCCTTCATACCAGCCTTCGTGACCGGCGTGACTAGAGTTTTTAATCTACATCCCTCGGACAGCTAAGATGCTGGGTGTTTCTCACGTTCATATTGGACAGCTGAACTTTCCTTGAGATTTGTCTTTTGCCTATCGTTACTGGGTTATTCTTTCAGTGTTCTTTGCATATAATGGCTATGAATCCCTAACTGGATGAAGAGCTAACACCAAGACCTTCTGCTATACTTAGGCAGGCTAAGACAACACATTTTAATATACATGGGATTTGGCTTAAATGAACACCAAGAATAGATTCATTGACCAAAAAAAAAAAAAAATGACTTGTGAGGGTATGTTTCACAAAAACCCTCCCTGAAGCCCACTGAGATAACAGAATAGGAAAGAAGAAAGTCAACAGGATTGCATAGATCAATTGTGTATATATTATTGCAGAAAAAATGTTACCTTCTCACACCCATGCCCTGGTCCTGCATCACACGCCCCTCCACTTCCATCTTGAGGGCATCAGGTTTTTCCCAGGTACCCCATGTGTCCTCTGGGGAAAATGGATCATGTGAGCTCCCAAGTCAACCCATGGAGCCCGGGGTCAGCAAAGGCTACTTTGTAGGGGAGACTATAAATCAGTGTGGCCCCTCCCACAATAACCATTTTCTGCTTTCCTGATACACAGTAGAATTCCATTCATCTGAAAAGGCAAATGAAATCTTCAAGTAAATAGGTAAAATTAGAGAATTTACACTGCACAGAATGAGGCAACCCAGACACAGAAAGACAAACATGTTCTGTCTTATATATGGATCCTAGTTCCAAATCTTGAGATCTGTATATCTAATTTGAAGGACCCACTTCTAAGAAGAAAATGGAGTGTTGGGCCAATCAGGCTCCCTGCCTGTCTGTGGAATAATGAGGTAAACTCTTACCTCCCCTGCTTGTGTCCTTCCCTGGCCTTCCCCAAGTAGGATAGACTGGATAAAGTATAACACCCAACATCATAAGAAACTGAAAAGAAATGCAGCACTATCTCCAGACTAAGGCAGGATTTAAGCCCCAGTGACTGCTGGGAGCCCATTCAAGCCTCCAGCCTTCCCAAGAGATCTAAATCACGACAGATGACTTTATAATCATCTTAGACTAAGGAGCGTCATTCCAGAAAAAAAAAAAAAGATAATATCTCTATAAGACAAAGCCATGGGATCTGAAGGTGGCCTGGAATTCAGGCTGTCAGCACAATTAAATCACATCGAGGCACTGACTCAGAAACACAACGGTGTAGTTAGCCATCCGCCCGCTGGATTTAGAAGTCCTGGCTCCATCTGTCAAGTGTAACTGCTCCATCTTTCCTTCTCTGCCTTCCAAACAGAAGCAGCCCTCTTCTTTCCCATCCATGCCACGACTAACAGTTCCTTCACCACAAGTCCCTGCATGCCCCTGATGGCCAAGTAGGAGCCTTGGGTGTCTGTTCTCTTCAATACAATATCAGAAATAGCAATTCACGTTTGTTTAACACTTATGAGTCATAGCTAACTTTCACATGTATTACACACGGGGACAGGACATCGCTTCTGTGAGTGAAGCAAATCGAAAACTGACTCTTTCATGTCCAGGTCATGAAGTGGACAGAGGGGTGGGCATTTCCTCCAGCAGGCAGCGGGAAGCAGGTGAGCTGCCCCTGGCCCACAGCTTGGGATTCCTGCTGCCTGTTCTCTACAGTTCAAAGCTCCGTTGCTCTTGTTCCCAGCCCCGTGGTCCTCACTATAGACACCCTCACTCAACTTCCAGTCAAGTTCAAATGCTGGCAATGAAAGCAAAGTCCCGCGCATCCTGGCACCACACCGAGTTTCCAGGGAAGTCAGGCATCATTACTGCCTCTGTCCCGCTGGGGATATAATAGGGAAGCCCACTGAGCAAGTGTTCTTTGGAGTAAATTACTTCTGGAATAATCGAATCTAACTTCTGATCAGAATTCCTCACCAACAGCATGGAAAATACGAGTCTGATGAACAAAACCTTGTCTTTACTGCACGGATTTGCTCCACTTGACCTACATGGAGGGTATATGTATGCAAAGCAACTGAAAACTAAAAGCACTCTGGATTTAACTATATTGCAATCTACGGCTGAATTTCACTTAAGTGGCATTTATAATTGGCACATTTTTCAAGTTCTGTTTCCGCCACAGTCGTGTGTAAAAGTACATTATCATCATTTATACATCCGCAGCCTAAGTTAGCTGCAATATGTGTCCCATAGATTGGAGGGCAAGTCGTTAAGAGACATGGCTGTCACATTTCCATGAAATAAAATTACACATATCTAGAAATAAATTGGTTCCTAGATCCTGCTCAAACAGCATATGGGAGTTTTACAAAATTAAATAAGCATTGATTGAACACCTCTATTTTGCTCAGCACCGTGGAGGATCCAGAAGTGTGTGTGTGTGTGTGTGTGTGTGTGTGTGTGTGTGTGTATACACTATGTTCTAGAACAACCAAAGCAGAGAGGTAACTTAGGCCATGCATAGGCCAAGATAAAGATTTATAATAAAAATTAGTGCTACACATGCCAACTGCTATTTTAATTAATCCTCATAACGACTCAATACGACATTATTGCTATCCCATGGTTATAGGAAACAAAACCGAGGCACAAAGCAAAGACATATTTAATTAAAGTAACTTAGATAAGGCGTGAGAGCCTGGGTGCTCAGAGCCTCTCTGCTATACACAGGACAGGCTTTGTAAAGGGCTGACTCCTTGCTGTGGCTCTGAAGACTGAACAGCATTCAGGTAGGAAGAGAGGAAGAATGACACGGGTGGATCAGAGAGTCGCAGGGCTCAGCAACCGAAGCACGGAGGCAAGGATTTATACCTGACACGTAAGGATGCTGAGCAAAAGGAAAAGCAGGTTGTGAGCAGGACCAGGCAGCGCGAGATGCCCAACAGAAGACCTTAGAGGCCACCTAGGAGAACTTGAAGACCAGACTGGTAAGTGTGGACATGAGGGTGAGGAGGCACTGCGTGTGCACACAGCATCTTCAGGCACTGCGTGTGCACACAGCATCTTCAGGAGTGAGGAGAGGGGACACTTGAAGGCAAAAGCAACGAGTGACTCACTGTGAAACTGCCCACAGAGCCACTGTTCCTTGAAGGCTCTCAAACGATGGTTATCATATCAGTAAATGAATGAATTCGTTTTCATTCATTCAACTATGAATCTTAAAGATATAAATCCAAGGAAGATTGAACGGGCACCGCTGACGGGTTGGCCATAGTAGAAAGGGAAAGAAGAGGAACAAATGGGACGGCCCAGTACAGTCTAGGAGAAAGCCAGTAGATGGGGTGGGATGGACTTGGAAAGCAGAACTGACTCTCAGGTGGGCACAGGGGGCACAATGCAGCCTCCATTTCCATAGGTTTGTAAGAAACCGTGACTGAATGACAGGCATTTGGAAAAAGAGGTCCCGCTTACACTTAAAATGCACCAAAGGGGAGAAGCACAGTCCTTGTCTATCACAAATTAAAAAAAAAGAATTCAAGTTGCTATTTTGTTGATAAGCTACCTCTAAAGGCACATATGTAGGTAGAAGTGGCATTCCTAACATGAATGTCACTCGCTACTGATCGGTTACATTTGATCAAAGACAAATAAAGTAAAGAAGTTTTCAATGTACAAAAAGACTCCCAAACTGGAAGAGCTGAACAAAAGGATGCATTAAGAGCTAAGCTCCCAGTCCCTGCTCCCCGGGACTTGCCACCAGCACTGGCCATTTGGCAGCTATGAAACACCAGCCTTTCCTTATCAAAATACAAAGAAGAAAAAAAATCATCCAACGGGTTCTCAGCAAGAAGCCATTAGACAGATGTAATCATAATGGGACCAAACATTCCTATAATAAAACATGCACATTTAGGGCCGCACGCAGCGTTTGAAAGCAGCCACCACAAAGGTAAGTAGAGTGGTCGCTGCATACACAATGGCTCAGATGTGGTAGCAATTCAACTGGCCCTCAGATAAAAATTGTGAATTTATGAGACAAACCCAGTATCCATTAGCTTAAAATTCGAATGATCCTCATGGAAAGCCCAGCTGTGGCAACAGAGCTATTATTCTCAGAGGAAATCCTTCTCCAGGAACCCATGGCCAATCAGCCCACTGCAAAACCTACAGCCAGGCTTTGTCTGAGTCATTGCTTTAGCCTGGCCCAAATGGTTCTTTTTCAGATGCTTGAAGCCCAATAGAATGGCCAAGTAGTGCAGGGGTGTTTGGACAGACAAAAAGAGTTCAACTATTCAGTATAATGTATAAACTAATCTAACAGAAATGAGAGGGGGAAGGAGCTGAGAGAGTCGGCAATAGAACCTTCTTAGAGAAGGGATGGAGTTGACAGAAACAAAACTGGGAAGCTATAAGCATATGAGAGGATAGAAATAAATGGAAATTCAGTCACATTGTTTAAAATATAAAAAACACAGGTCATAGAATATGTGAAAACTTCGGCCCAAATACTTGGCAATTTAGAAAGCAGGACCTTTCGAACGTAGTTTGGTGAGTGAGTTACTTGAAGCTCCAGAAACATTCCTCCTCAAAAAGAATGTTACTCGCCGTGACTGGCTTCCCAGGATAGAACATTAGACCCTCCTATTGATAGTGCAATAATGTATGCGTATAGTGCGGGGATAATGGAGTAATACAAACTGTTTTGTAAAAATAAAAACTTATTGTTCATTATTCTACATAGAAATCCTTTTCAAATTATGGGTTACAACCCATGCAATCAATTTATCAGTCTTTACCAGTTTGTCTCTTGAAAGGGATGGAAGAAATGGGACACAAAGCAAAGAATTGCAAAGTCCAGAGATATGAGGGAAAATATTGTTCTTGCAACTTAATTTCAGGGTTATAGTTATTTTAAAAAAAAACTGTGTGCAAAGCAAAATAGTTTTCTCACTGTGAGTTACAGTCAAAACAGCTTGAGCTGTCTTTTTGAAGGGCCACCAGGAGTTCCTGGAACAAAGAGAGTATTTTATAATATTGAACAAACGATTGGTTGGATGAGTTGATAAACCCATGGAAAACAAATAATAGGATGCAAGTCATGTACCTCTCAGCCACACCTGGACACTAGCAATGGAAAGTTGACTGTATCTGGCATTTTTATACTGAGGCACTGAAGGCGGAGACCTGACCAGCTACAATTCCCTGTTGGGGTCTCTTGGCCTGGGATGTGATCTCTGGTGAAGTAGAGATTGTAAAGGTAGGAATAGGAATGAGGGTTCCCCAAAGTGTGTGGGTTCTGGGGGGAATGGGGAGACAGAAAGACACTACTGCCTGATCTTTTATATGAAAATACATGATGATCTGTCAACTCTGAATTTCACATGAACTTGAACAAATACTTTACTGGCAAAGAAAATTATGACCCTACAGGGATGGAAGATCACTTTGAGCAGACACTTATTCGATGCAAAAGTATGTGCAAAACATTATGCTAAGTGCAACGGAAGGGGAAAGTGTATCATCCCTGATACTGAAGTGGCACACCACAATATCAATAAATTAGCATGAATTGAGCACTATTTTAAGTACTTTATAGGAACTGATTCATTTAACACTCAGTTCCCTGTATTAAGCACTGCAATTGTAATTCCCTTTGAATATATAACTGAAGTAGTTTAAAATTGTCCACAGTATCATAAACACACATGCATGTACACGCACACACATGTACACAACACGTGCATGCGCACACGCGTGCGCACGCGCACACACACACACACACACACACACACTGTTCAATAGACCTGAGTATTGTCCAGGGAGTAGATCTGGACATGAGATGGGACGGGATGTTAAAGACAGCTAAAACTTCAACAATGACTATTAGATGAAGAAAAATTCAGGTGTCAAACAGCACAACAGCATCAGGACATGGGCAGGAAGAGGAAGCAACATTAAAACTACTAAAGCACACAAAGCATCATAGCGGAATGAAGGGGATCGGACAAGGACACCAAACTGTGATTATCATACGGAGAAAATCCATGTGCTTTTACTGAATCTGTATACAGTGGCAAACCGCAAAGGAATTTATGACAATTAAGTGATCACCATTTTGAGTTGGGCTATTAGAAACATGATTTGATACACAGCACAAAAGACAGAGTGGATGAGAAAAACATCAGAGGCCAAGATAGCATGTAGGTCAATGCAAGTGTCTGTCAAGCACTGTGGCAAAAAGCCCAGGGTTTATAGTCTAGACTAGATCTTTCATGGGTGGATGACATTGGACAACTCATAGACTCACTCTGAGCCTTGGCTTTCTTGTTCATAAAGCAGCACTAACCATACCACGTACTTCATAGCGTTATCGGGGAAATAACTAAGGTCGTTGCTCTGAACAGTGGCTACAAGCTAACGAAAACTTTCCCCAGAATGGAGAAGACAGCACACAGGAAAACATTCGACAAACACCAACGCCCTCTAAAGGACCACAATTGAGCTCGAATCTTTCCCAAGACGATTTCTCAAAGTCCATGAAGCCTTTGAACTTCTCTGGGAGTAAGTGACATCCATGTCACACTGAGGGCGCATGGTCAGGACAGGACTAACTTTCCTCTTCTGAAAACTCTCTCTGGGAATGAAGGGAGATGACGAAAGCCAAAACAGACTGTGAGTTCCTCTTCCCACGGCTGTGACTAAATACTCAACAAAAGTGACTTTGGGGAAGGCCTTTTGTGTCTCACAATTTGAGGGTACAGACTGTCGTGTTGGGGTGGTCCCAGCAGCAGGATCACGAAGTAGCTGGTCACATTGCACTGAGTCAGGAAGCAGAGAGCAGTATCGTTGTTCAGCTCATCTTCTTACCCACTCTAGGGCCCCAGTCTGTGGACTGGTGCTGCCCACATTTAGGATGGACCCTTCTACCTCCATTAACACAATGTAGAAAAGCCCTCCTGGCCCTCACATGTATAGAGCTGCCCTAGATGGTTCTAGATCCTGTCAAGTTGACAGCTGATAGGAACCATGGCATTAACCAACTCCAACAACCAAGGAGTCATAGATGGATGAAATGAAGTGAATGTCAACATAACGAAACCTTGAGTTATCATCCCCACTCCAGCACCCACTATGACAGGAACCTTAGTAAATTATTGATACCCTCTAATGCTCTCCATTTTCTCATCTGTAAAATGTGATTGATAACATCTATGTCATGAGACTATTATCACAGCTGAGATCATGTATAATATGTCCTTAGAATAATGTGATGATAACAAATAGACACTATGTATTATGCATTGATGAAAATCAAGCCGTACTTACCTGCACATAGGCAGCAATTCTGGTAGAGACAGAGATCAGAAACACATAGATGCTATCTAAGCATGGCAACTCTAGAGACCACACCCATGAAGGACTGAACATTCCTGTTTATAGAGCCAGATGTGTTCTCCCAACATAGGTGACTTCCTAAAGACCATCCACTGGGTTAGTAAGGATAATAGGATCTTAGAATGCAGCTATGCTGTGCAGTGGGGAGAGAGCAATGTGAAAGATGGAAAAGCTATAGCCTCTGAATGAATTATTCTCCCACCATGGACTCCATCCCAACGTGGACTCCATCACTAAGACAGAAGGAAAGCAAGACTTGGCTTCACATAGGGAGCATGGTCACAATATGTCATAAGTCAAAGGGGACAGGAAGAATGCCAGGCAAAACCACATATACTACACTCCCTCCTCTCCTCTTAGGACTGGAAACACCTGCATGAATGCTTCTGGCCTACCTTTCTAGAAATTAGGATACAGAGAAACCCAGCTGTTTCTGTAAATGGTCTGCCTGAGTGTGGCACAAAAACTCCTAACAAGCCAATGCTCAAGCCACTATCATGGTCCTGAAGTCCTTCACTTTCCTCCTAGAAATTTTTAATTGTTTCCAAAGATTTTAGTTTGGTTTTGTTTTGCTTTACAAATATCCAAATTTTACTAAGCCCACAAAAGGTAACAAAATGGACAGTAAGACACTCTGGCTGCAATGTGCGCGCACCTTCTGTCCTCAGCCTCTGGAGGTGGTACAGGCAGACACTGGAGCTGTTTTACAATCACAGTGACATTTTGTTTGTTTCTTATTAGCCACAACCTGTCAGCTCTCCTTGATCAAACCGCAAATGTGTAAGAGATCCTGGACTTCATATTTAGGCAGAAGACCTCTCTTGCAAACCTACGTTGGCCACATTCTCACCAAAATGAAATCAAAGGTTGGTTATTCATTATGACAGTATCCATCTCTTTTTCTAATTTCCCTGAAACTAAAGGGAAGCTTAGTGTTAGTATATTTGGCGTTAGGGGGATTAAACGTTGCCCTCACTCTTTCAGTACCTTAGTACTTTCAAGAAATGAATATTTAGAGAGGATTAATTCTCTTCCACATTTCTCTCCATCCACACCCTTCAGTTTAGGAACAGCAGTGTGTATCTGAAAGGCGTCCGCAGAGCACATTCCTGCATCTTCATCTCCTCCTCGGGCACAGACATTCTCGAAGGTGGGAACTCGCCTGATACACAGTTTAGGTTGATTCGGCCAACAGTAACTCAACCAGTTGTAGAGAGATGGTGAGAGGCAACGCCGAAAGTAGTTCCTACCTCTAGATGAGTGGGAAACACCACAGAGCAAGTTATAAGAAGTTACCAAGGACTGAGGGACACCTCTTCTCCTGGGACTTTTCAAAAACAAAACAGCCACTCTGGTTTGAAAATGGCAGTCATCTAAATGTGCAGGTGACTGGTTCTGGGGGTCAGCTCCTCTCTAGAAGAACTGGGAACCCGTTCCGAAAAGTCACAGTGAAGCACCTGCTGCCTGCAGAAAAGCAGAGGCAGAGCAGTGTACCCAAAAGGCAGTGCATACACCAAAACCTCTTGGGGAAGGCTTTTGGAATTTTATACCAAAAATTCCAGCCTAAGTAAAGAGAAAATGAAGAGACCGACCGGCAATTTAAAGGTGCACCGCAGATCTCCAGAATGGCCTCCTAGCCATCTGGCTGCCTAACATACCATGGAGAAGATGCTGAGGCTGGGGGAAGGGAGGGTGGCTAAGGCTGGGCTCTGCATCCTTAGATTTCAGCTCTCACCTGTGTGGGCATTTCCCCACCTGCCTTTTCTAAGTTCCTCCATCCACTCACGCTTGGGCTCTCCCTGTCACTGCAATAAGTATGGATTGGACAATTTGAGCTCTAAAGTCACAGGGAATGGTTCCACGGATCTCAGAAGAAAACTTAGAATTGCAAAGGTGAAGGGGGACCAACAAGCAGCTGAGAAGACTTAGGAACGGGAAGGAGTTCTTGGCTGAAGGACACAGTGAGTGCCTGAGAGAAGAAACTCAAGTCTGTTTCTCCATCAGTCTGGAAATAGCTGACTTGTGAGTGCCAAGGCACCTGGGGCTTCCAGGAGGCTTTGAGACTGAGACAGGTGGCAAGGCTAGTTGACCTGGCCTGCTTGTTGAGCAGTCTGTAGGAAAGAGTAGGAGCAAGAGAGACAAAAGGCACTCTGTAACTTCAGAGTGTGAAGGGTCACGAATCCCGGAACTGTCCCTACTGAGTGGCCCAGATGGGTCTCATATAAAACGCTGATGCTGCCATTTCCCCCAGGAGGATGAGCAAATCAGCCAGCCAACTCCTAGCAAGGATGCTTGCAGCAGGGTCACCGCACAACCAGCAGGTATGGGCAATTTGGTGTAGCTGCCTTCAGAAGGCGCAATGTGGCTAATCCCATTGAATCTCCCTACCCACGCCCAGTGTACCACACACCAGAAGAAATGAGTTAACTTACTAGGAGTTTATGCCTCGCTGGAGGTTGGGGGAAAGGAGTGGTTAGAGCAGGCAAGAAGGTAGAAACCGCTTGAAATGAAAGATTGCTTCCCGTTAATAATTTAGAAAAGCCAGGATAGGCAGTGGAAGGATGTGTAAGAGACAGCTCGTTTTCGAATGTGCCTGGCACGTTAGGCAAGGGGCAACTCGCAAAACACGCGATTCACAAACGTGTTCACCTGTCAACTAGGGAAGAGAAAAACAAACATGCGGTGAGGGCTGAGGAGGCAAGGAATTCAGACTCAGAGGCTTCCATCTCCCCCCTCATGGCCCTCCTCAGCCCTGCCCCAGAAGTCCTTCAGGTGAATCACACTTGCCAAGTGGTGAGGACCCTAGCGGCGGGTCAGGGGTGCTTACCACAGTCGGCCGCAACCCCTGCAGGACACACCCTCCACCTACCTCCAGCCTGGGAGAGGCGCCCTTGCTCGGCAGTGTGCAGCCCAGGAGCGCCGCGAGAAACTTTGCCATATACGAGCAGGGAGGCCGGGTCTTCCAGGCGCTCGCCGCCTCCGTCCTCGCCCTGCCCCTGAGCTGGGGTGAGCAGGGCGGATCGAAGCTCGTGGACCCGGGCGGGGGCGGGGATCCGCCTGCCAAGGCTGTCCCGTCGGGGGTCTCCGGGCCTGCGGGGAGCTCGCCGTTACCGCTCCGGAGGTGCCCGGGTGAAAGGAGCAGACAGCCGCGGGCGTCCCAGCCTCGGCGCCGCGGGAGCCCGGCTGTGCTAGCCGGTCCTGCTGAATGTCACAAGCTCCGTAGTAAACGGAAGGGCCCCGCCGAGGGGGAGGCGGGAGGGCCAACGGCGCACGACCCGCGGCGGTGCCCGGGCAAGGGCGGCTGGCACAGCGTGCGACGCAGCGACAGGCCGGCCCGCCCCTGGGCAGTGATGCAGACTATGCCCAGAGCTCCGATGACCGCGTGCGGCAAAGGTGGGAGGGGCTGCTCACCGGAGTCGCCCCGGGCGACCCACTTCCCTAGTTTCTGCCTGATTTGTGACGATGCATGTGGGAGAGGAGGGGGTCCAGGTCCGATGACACTTGGCGAGTTACCAGGACAAAAAACGCAAGCTGCCCACAAGAGCTCCCCACCAGCCAGCGCCAGCCCCACCCTTCCTGTGGGGAAGGAGAAGGCTCCAACACCGGAATGAAGAACCCCACTCCTGTCACATGTGAGCCCCTGACACTGGGTGGGACTTGCATAACTAAGCCCCAAAGAGGAGCGGGTGACTTTGGGTGATCTTGGCTGGCTCGCTCCCTGGACTGCCTTCCAACCGGTAAGGCCCTGGGAGATGGGCATGGCTGTGACCTGGACACACTGCTACACACAGGTGTGGCCTGTTCTTCCAAGAACCACGCCTGGAGGATTTTTCTGGAAGACTGGGGACCCAGGGCCAGCATGACAGTTGAATTTTACTGCTCACGGCTGTACTCCCACTTAGTGTACTGTGGATGACAAGTGAAGCGTGTTGAAAATGAGAAGTCCTGAGCTGCAGGGAAGTCTGGGGCAACCTCACGATCTGATTCTTTATTAGGTACTCCCAGACCCGCCGCAGGTGGCGTCAGGCTGTGGTTTGAAAAACACTACCCAACTGTGCCAAAGTCAGAGGTTTAGAAATGACACAGGAACCCCAGAAAAAGCATTAACCTCTCACCGCCCGCCCCATCCCGGACTTTGTATACAAAGTAAGAGAGAAAAAAGAAAACAAAGTAAGAGAGCAGAAAGTCTTTGCTACTCAAGTCAAACTCAGGACACACAGTTGCAGTTGCATACTGTGTATGCGCCTGTAAAGGCTGTAGATGCTCCTTGATGGGGTGACTAGAAAAGGAGAGGTTGGTGGGTGGTGCTGATGCAAGGCTAGATTTCCTGTATTCACTGGCCCAGCAAACATGACTTCAGGGAGCATCTTAGTTAGGGTTTTCAATGCTGTGAAGAGATACCGTGACCATGGCAATTCTTATTTAAAAAAAAAATGTAATTGGGACGGCTCACTTAGTTTCAGTGGTTCGGTTCATTGTCATCGTGAGCATGGTAACATGGAGCAGAGTAGTGCTGGTTGGTAGCTGAGGTGCTACATCTTGCAGGGAGCAGGAAGTCGACTGAGTGTCACACTGAGGGAAGCTTGAGCAAAAGAGACCTCAAAGGCCACACCCGCAGTGACACACTTCCTCCAACAAGGTCACACCTCCTAATGGTGCCACTCCCTTTGTAGGCCATTTTCTTTCAAACCACCACATTCCACTCCCTGGCCCCCAAATGCTTATAGTCATAGCATAACGCAAGAAATGCATTCAGTCCAACTTCAAAAGTCCCCATAGTGGACTTGAACTTGTTTCAAAGTCCAAAGTCTCTTCTGAGACAAGTGGCAATCTCTTAACTGTAATCCCCCTGTAAAAATCAAAAAGCAGATCACATACTTCTAATATATAATGGCACAGAATATACATTGCCACCCCAAAACACAGGGAAGGAAGCGTAACAAGGAAATATTGAACAAAAGAAAGATTGAAAGCCAGCTGGGCAAACTCCAGACTCTACATCTCCATGTCTGATGTCAAAAAACTTTTCAGATCTCCAACTCTGTTCAGCTTGTTGACTGCAATGCACTTCTTTCTCTTGGGCTGGTTCCACTCCCAGTTAGCACCTCTCCTCGGCAGGTAGCCCACGACTCTGGCATCTCTAACATCTTGGGTTCTCCAAGGTAACCCAGGTGCAACCTCACAAACTGGTCCCTCTCCCTAGGCCTCCATACAAGGACAGCCCCGATGCACGCCCAGCTTCAGGGACTTTATTCCATAACTCATTTTTTCTATCCTTAACTCTAAATCCAGAACCATGCAGCTGAAGCTGCCAAATTTTGCTGCTTTACTGGTGCTGGAAATATGGTTCCAGTGTTCACGTATATCTTCGCCAACTCTCTGATTTTGATTGTCACCCTCATTGCCTAAGTTTGGCTGTCCTGAAAACTTGCTCTGTAGACCAGGCTGGCCTCAAACTC
This sequence comes from Arvicola amphibius, assembly GCF_903992535.2. Classification (NCBI taxonomy): domain Eukaryota; kingdom Metazoa; phylum Chordata; class Mammalia; order Rodentia; family Cricetidae; genus Arvicola; species Arvicola amphibius. Next base: position 8,569,635 of record NC_052047.1, on the reverse strand, counting down.
AGAGATGCACCAGCCCCTACCTTCCCAGTGCTAAGATTAAAGGTGTGTGCCACCACAGTAGGCTCTAAATTTTCCTTTAGTTCCTTTTCTCACTTTGTAACTTTATCTGGGCAGGATATTGCCCTGAGCATCATTCCCTTTATTCCATTTCTTAATCCCTTTATCTTGTTGAAAGCGGGACTTAGCTCCATTTTATGCCCTAATGCTCTCTTTCTCCTCAAAACTTACTTTCCTGTAATTTACGCTGCTCAGCTTGCTCCTTTTCATTATAAAATCTTTATTAGAGTTACCACTAATATCCAAGGACAGAGTCTACAGCAGGTTGTTTTGAGATTTACTCTGAAACCTCTTTACTTTAGCCTCAGGCAGACTCTTCAGACATGGGCAAAAGGCAGCCACTTTCTTCGCCAAAATATAAGAATGACCTCTAGGCACCATACTAAAATTATCCTCCTGTGAAACCTCTTGGGTGAGCTCCAACCGCTCAGATAACTCTTAGCACCTCTGTCTTCCACACTCCTATTAGTCTGGCCCATTAAGCATCACTTTTTAAAGCATCCCACTGCTACCCAAAGTACTGAAGTCCATATTCCTCCAACCAAAAGCATGGTCAGGCCTTTCCCAGCAACACCGCAGTCCCTGGTGCCGACTTCTATATTAGTTAGGGTTTTATTGCTCTGAACAGACATCGTGACTACGGCAACTCTTACAATTGAAAACATTTAACTGAGGCACTCACAGTTTCAGAGGTTCAGTTCATTATCAAGGTGGGGAGCATGGCAGCATGCAGACAGACATGGTGCTGGAACTGAAAGTCCTATGTCTTGACCCAGAGACAACAGGAAGTCAAATGACTCACTGGGCAGTATCCTGAGCATAGGAATCCTCAAAGTGCACCCACACCGTGACACATTTTCTCCAACAAGGCTGTACCCACTCCAACAAAGCCATACCTCCTAATAGTGCCACTCCCTATGAGCATAAGGGGGGCCAAATGCATTCAAACTAGCACAGGGAGAAAGGAGAGGATCATCCTAATACCATTGCCACTGCTCCTCCACCCTTTTCAGTTAAGAACCTTTCACCTTAAAAAGCTGATCAAGAACATAGTTTATTTTATAGCTTTCCTATAAATAAATATTTTTTAAAACCTATGACAAAATCAGACTGCCTATGCTTCTTCCCATCGCTTCCTCCATCTTCCAACTACACTAAGTCCTTCCAAGATTCAAAGCTGTCTGGCTTCATCTTTTGCCAACAGCCAGAGAAAATGTTTGCATCTAAGGGGCCCAGACAGTGACGTCAGTCCTAGATCCTTCCTAGTTTGCAGTCAACCCATTTAGACACCATCGTTACATCTCATGCAGCGTGAACCAGAATAACACCAGAGGTGAACAACCACAAGAAGGGCACAGACCCCTCTTACCACAGGCTTATTTCGGGGAATGTATAGAGGAAATACTTATCATCGCCTTATTTTGTCATACCTATAAATAGAACTTAAAGGTTGGCTTTTTTATTTTTAGTTTTTTTCTACACATAGCCACTTCAACAGGGCTACACTCTATTTTAAATGTGAGAAACAGATATGCAAAAAGACTGTTCAAGACCCCAAAGAAGGTTGATATCGAAGTCAGCAGTACATCTAGGACAGCTGCAATGATGGGCATTTAGGCATTCCTCCTTATTATACTGTTGAAAGCTGGGCACCATGACAGGACAGATAGCAGTCATTTGGAGGAGAGAGACCTGAGACAGAAGGTGGCAATAAGCAGGCAAAATATCACAGTAGCTTGCTGTACACTAGTAGCTGACAGTAAGGGCAAAGTACTAAATCCTGATTGAAATAAGAAGCCAACTGGCCTTGGTGGCTTCTCCACCTGTATGTCCCTTGTGACCTAGACTCCCCATAGCTCTCCTCTCCTCCTTGACATCTGTAGCATCAGGAAGAAATAAACACATCTGAAAGCCGGTTGTGCACTGGCCCAGCCTGGACAGTGTGAGCATTGTGCAGGGCCACACCCTGGTTAGAATCAGTACCATGACTGTTTTCTACTGTCCTTGGGAGAGCAAGGACAGGGATCCAGGACCAAAAGAAAAGGAAAAGAGTTAAGGAAGGAGGAAGAGAAGAGGAAGAGAAAAATGAGAGAGGGAAGAAAGGACAGAAGGAGGAAGGGAGAGTTGAATGAAGGGAGGAAGGGGGGAAGGAGGAAGGAGGTAATAATTACACCTGTACCTCTTCTCCTTTGAAAACAGGCTGCAGGAGCATTCCCTAGAGAACTGTTCTTATTTTAACCCAGTCTTTCACTTTTCAGCATTGATCCGAAAGGAAACAATCAGAGAATTTCTCTAAGACAGCCCATTTGAAAGTGTTTTCCACACCTAGGGTCAAGTGAATCTTTTCTACTAATGTAGTGCACACCAAGAGAAGGGATGGGCCTAGAGTTGGGTGTGAATTCTGCTGCTAACCGTGAGGATTCTGCAGCAAGTCTAAAACTCCACGTCCTCACCTAAATCGAGCTGCTAGTAATACATACCTCATAAGAATTCAATTACTTAATACTATTATCTTGTGTTAATTTATCATAATGATTATTGCATTACTAATTTTCACACCAATATACATAAAGAACTTGGACTTGAGTAATAGGAATAAACATCTATTAGAAGGACTACAATTAATCATATATGCTTAGCTTCTGGCTCTGAGTCAGGCACACAATACTCAGTAAGCTCTGATTATTAAATGAACCAACGGACAAAGACCCTTGTCACAGCATTATAAAGCCCAATCGTGCAAGCCATCTGAAGTCCAACCATGAGATATTGGCTTAATGTATTATGGTTCAAATGCTTAGAACCAACTGTGCTTGAGAATAATATTGAATGGTCTAGGAAACGTCTTTATGATGTCAGCAGGTGACAGCAAACACTATATGCAGTGTAGCCTAAATCCACAGCAAGTTTGCAAGTACATATGGAGGAATGGAGAAAATATAACAAATGGCAATCATAATTTCCTGGAATTAAACTTTTTCACATTCTCCTGAATTTTTTAGATTTCCTGCATTGTGCGTGAACATAATCCCAGTTCAAATGCTCCCTCTGGTCCTATAAAATAAGAACTCAGGCATTTAAAAAGTGATCACAAATTAATCCTAACTTAAGGTCTCATCGCTTCAATGAAACATTTAGAACGAGGCATTTAACGTCACTTAACCTGCCCCACCAACACTGTGTGGAAGGCGCTGTGTGTTTGTGATGGGGTTCTAAATGTTACTCACTCAAACCTGCCCCACCAACACTGTCTGGAGGGCACTGTGTGTGTGAAAAGGTTCTAAATATCCTCCACCCAAACCTTCTCCACCAACACTGTCTGCAAGGCACTGTGCGTTTGTGACGGGTTTCTAAACGTCACCCAAAATTTGATGTGGAGTGCACCTTTGCCATAAGAGCAACAGTCCAGCTATTGACAGTGCTGAACCCCAGGGATTACAGTCGCCAATGGCAAAGACAGTCTCCTTTCAGACTGATCTATCAACCAGGGAACATGGCATGTTTTATCCCTGCACTTAAGAGGTGGAGGCAAGAGGTAGAAACAAGGAAATCTAGACTCCGTGGTCATCTTTAATGACACAATGAGTTTGAGGCCAACCTGGGTTATGTGAGACCCTATCTCAAAACAAAACAAAACAAAACAAAACAAAACAAAGTACATATAACTGACTGCTATCTCTTCTAGTTTGGTTGTTGTTGTTGATTTCATATGAATGGGTGTTTTACATGCATGTGCCATATGTGCCTGGTACCCTCGGAGGCTGAGAGCGGATGTCAGTCCCCTGGAACTGGAGTTACAGTCAATTGAGGGTTTCCATGTGTATCCTGGGAACTGAACCTGAGTCCTCTGGAAGAGCAGCCAGAGTTCTTTACCATTGCAAAGACTTTGCCAATCTCTATCCACTTTGTTTAGTTCAGAAGCAAATTACAGGACTCACGGAGTCTAGAAAGCATCCTTGGCCCAAGTGAGAAATCTCCAGTACTGCAAGCCTCCTGCCTCAGCACAGAGCCCCCACCCCAGATGCTGGACCTTCCTCTGCAGCCCTTACTACCACCACTGTAAACTGATCTTCACTCCAGTCAGGGATGGAGCAGTCCAAATAGTCAATTATCCCAACTCATCACTATCACTTGAATTATGAACACCTGAATTACCACTTTGCAAAAAGTGAGGCAGGTATAAATTGCCATTTATAGAAAGATTCCACAGAAGCATCCAGCTTTTGTAATCCTTTGATGAAATGGAAGGCACCTCGGTCTCTTGGGGTATCAGGTTCATCGGCAAAAAAGACATCTATCCCATCCCAGTAGAGTGGATGAATGGGGTAGCTGGTTTGCAGTTGAGATGAGAGCAAGCCAGGTTTTCTGTTGAGGAGGCTGAATCGACGCCTACTGAGCATCTCCAGACAGAGGCCCTTATTTGTGTCAGATGTCACAATTACTAGTCCACGAGAATACAACAATGAGGTTCTAGTTTACAGCAAAGAAAATGAGATTCCAATTATCCAACAATCTTCCTTCCTCCCAGTGAAGATCATCCTCCATGTAGACTTACAGCAGTGCCAATTACAACACTGTCTCATGCACTGGGTGTTTCTGAAAGAATTTCATACCACACGGCAGCTGCTGGCAGCGACCAAAACAATTTTGTGAGAAAACAATTTCATCTTCTGGATTCAGGTAATGTTATTGATTTAAACTAAATGCATACTGCCTGTTCGTTCTTTGCACAATGAGCCGGCATGTGACCTTTTTCTGTGTCCCCATCCAGTCTTTACAAGAGGCTGGGTGACAGACAGAGCTGAGTATGGGCAAGACATTTTTTCTGCTACATACCAATTTCTATCATAGAAAACATATTTTTAAGATCATGTAGATGAACCCAAAACACTCATGCACACACACGTGTATATATGTGTGCTTACACAAGTGAAGATGGACACTAAAAAGAAATCCCACACTAGCTTAGAATTGAGTATAATAAAGGGTTATTTATTTCAGGGTAGACTCACAGATCACAGTCCTCTACACGAACAGGGAACAGGAACCGAATCCAGCAACCAGAAGAGAGAGAGAACACGTGCTTTACATCAGCATTATATCATAAGAGGCCACACCCAAATGACCGGGTAACTTAAAGGCTACTGGCTGTAGAATTTCCTACAACACCTTCCCTTTTTGTTTAAATAAGAGAGTTCTAAGCCTAATGCAAAATTATATACAATAATATAAATATCAGGTATAAAAATTAGAATTACAACCAGCATAAACAGTTTCAAGCAAGAAACATGATAAATGTTTTAATAATTATCCTATCCTAAGGAGTTTAAGTCTTGGATTATAAATAACTTGGCCAAGTCATGAGAGGAAAGTAACTATGACTATCTAGTCTTCAACCCCATCAAAAACACAAGAAAGTAAATAATATTACTTGAGTAAGCACAAAGTGCAATCAAGCAACTTCAAAAATGTGCAACAAATGACAGAGAAAACTGGCTACCTGGGCAATCACCCAAAGTCTCATTAGCAACATTAAGCAACCAACTTTGGCTAAGGCCTAGAGTAACTGACAGACCATTTTTAGACGCAGGAAAATTTTCAAAACCATCTTACCCTCTTTTGGCAAGATTTGACAGCCTTTTTATTGTATCCTGCTTGTCCTGTCTGCACATCATGCATTTTGTCAGTGGTTCATGCATGGGCAGTTCCTTGCCCAAAGGCCAGTTTTGCCAAGAAGAAACAAGCTCCAAGTGGAGTGTCTTTGGTGCTCAACATTCTCTCAGGGATAGATTGGTGCTGCCAGGAGCAATTGTGTCTCATGTCAACAGAACCCTAAGTTATTTAAATGCCACATTCTACAGATCTTTGAAGTGGTTGAAGATTACCTATCTATGCAGAATACACTCTCTTTGCATCTAAAGAACCTAATTAATCTAACTATAAGTATGACAAACACAGATGATTATTGACCTATAATTCTTAATATCTATATAACTTAAAGACTAAAAATTCAAATTAGAATATTAAACAATCTTTAAACAACTGTGCAACAAATGAGGACAATGACCTCAAAATGTAAACAATGTATAAGTATCTTGATCAGAGGTAGAAATGTATATTGCAATATGATAAATATATCCTAAAATTGTATCAATATACAAAATGTCTTAAGCAGAGGTAGAAGCATGCATGCATACAATATGACAAAATAACTTTGCCTAGGTATACAAATATTGTAGACAAAAATAGGAACATATTCAATATAATTTAAGTTTGTATTAATATACAAGAGTCAATACCAATGTAAATTGCCTATAAATAATAACTCACAAATATTCACTTACTCACTATTGTTATTAGTGTAAAGTCACACTAATCTATTATCCCATTTAATTTCCCTTATTTTTTCAAAGAGATCCCTGATCTTATATAATTTCAACCCCCAACTCCCAACCCTATACCAATTATAATCAACCCCTAAATGATGTCCCTAACCCTGAGGACAAACTTTGTTGGGAGAGAGGATGTCATCTTATAGAATTACTTCCAGCTGTCATGGGGGACTATGTTCTTTCTATGGGATCCTGTGAAAGTAAAATGATGGTTAAGTTCCAAGATTACTTTCTGGTATAATTGCAAATAGTCTCTGAGTATTTGGTAGGGTTTTTCTGAGGTTCCTATTTGGAGTTCTGGACAGAATGTTGTTAAAAAAAAAAAAAAAAAAAAAAAAGAAGTGCTTATTAGAATGGCCCACCCAGTAGGTGTGGATTTCAGATTCAGATGGGGCACCAGATGAAGACAGATACTAATACAAAATCCCACACTAGCTCAGAATTGAGTATAATAAAGGGGTATTTGTTTAGGGGTAGACTCACAGATCACAGTCCTCTGCATGAACAGGGAACAGGAACCGAATCCAGCAGCCGGAAGAGAGAGAGAATGCATGCTTTACATTGGCATATATAGTATGAGAGGCCATACCCAAGGTCACTTAAAGGCTACTGGCTGTAGGATTTCCTATCGCACACAAGGACATATGCACACATATATATGCACACACACATGCACACACACACACACGCATGCACACAAGCACACATGCACACACATGCACACACACTCATGCACACACACATGCACACACACACACACACGAAGTCTGAGGCACAAATGGATAGCTTTTTGCTTAACTTTTTACAGTAAATCCCTATACCAGGGCCAGAGTCTCAACCTCCTGATAATGTATGCCTTTTCCACTCAACCACTGACACAGTGCCCACTGTGTAGGATTTTTATAGCCATCTCTAAACTGTCTCAGGGTTGAGATTTTGCTTGCAAAACATCTCACTAGGGGCTGGAGAGATGGCTCAGTGGTTAAGATCATTGCCTGTTCTTCCAAAGGTCCTGAGTTCAATTCCCAGCAACCACATGGTGGCTCACAACCATCTGTAATGAGGTCTGGTGCCCTCTTCTGGCCTGCAGACATACACACAGACAGAATATTGTATACATAATGAATAAATAAATAAATATTTAAAAAAAAAATCTCACTGATCATTGAGCCAAGGGCAAGGGAAAACAGACAAGGAAAAAAAAGAGTAGGAAGGAAGAGGGAGCAAACTCATCACATCTTCCCACATCACAACTAAGTTCACTCCCCGGATATAGGAATTTAGGGGCCAACACTGTGGCACTGCCCAGGAAGCAGTGGCAGACACAGAGGTTTCCAGTGCAGCAGTCACAGACAAAGGCATGGGGTGGGGAGATGAAGAGAGAATGGGGGAAGCAGTACCTCTAAAGCCGAGCAGGAGCTGTGCTAAATGTGGGAGCCAGCCTAGGTTCTCCATGGGAGACAATAAGCGGGAAAGGCATGGGGCTGGGAGATGGCTCTCTGAGTTAAGGGTGCTTAACTGCAAGTATGAAAATCTGGGGTCAAATTCCCAAAGGTCACAGAGAAGCTCAGTGTGGTCATGTGTGCCTATAACCCCAGTTTTGGGGTGCAGAGGAAGATAGGAGGGTCATGGGGATTTCTGGCTGCCCGCCTAGCACCAGATTCAGTGGAAGACCCCATATCAAGGAACGAGGAGAGAGTGAGAGAACAGTTCATGGATGTCTTCCTTTGGACCATGCATGCATACACGAGCACACACACACATACACACATAGGGAACAGAGAAAGACCAAAGACTCAAAAGACAACCCAAGGGCTTGAGGCAGACACCAACTATATTTGTACTTTCTACACATCCTTTTAGGTGACATGGCCTTCATCTTTGGAAGTCCATATGAAAGACAGACAGTTGGGGCCAATGAATGGATGGGGCTCTTGGCTCTGGCCATGCCCATCTCACCCTCTTAAAAGTCGACCCAGATTTACTTTCCATATAGATCCTGAGACACTCTGTATTAGATGCGCAGTAAGATTGGAGAGCCTTGGACAAAGCCACCAACACGGCTCCACCCATCGCCCAGACATTACAATCAAATATAACTAAGTTAGACCGAGCCTGACAACCGAGAGTGCTGTGGAGAGGACAAGGTGACTCTGACCCCACGGCACAACTCCACGAGTTCTGCAGCATCCGCAGACCTTAAGGATGCTCTTAAATGTCTTTAGGAAATACAATTTTTCTCCTTTCTTCATTCCTTCCCCTGCCATTCTTCTCCAGCATTGGTGCTAGCTGGGGACTAACTGTTTGGCACATGAGACTGTGTCGTTGTGCTTCATCAGCCCTATGACTTTATAAATCAGGAAAACATATGTGGAGATATCTACCACCTTCCCTGGGTCATTTAGCTTGTAGCTACAGGAAGATGGCACCTGGGCTGGCACCCAAGCCACCTCCTTACCCAACACCCCATCAACATTGGACTAGGAAAGCCAGAGAATTAGGCTGTCTCAGCCTCAGTTGTTGGAAGAAATGAATTAGAAGTAAACAGAAAGAAGACACAGTCATTAATTATATGTTACCTGATACAACAGGAAACATTTGGCTGACAGAATGACTATAGCAGGAATATTAAATTTTAATCCCTGCACTCAGGACAGTATCTCTGTTAGTGACCATCTCAGCTCAGAATAATTCCCAGAGAAGTCCAAATCTGTTTCCAGTCAACTGTCATGTAAATTAAAGAGCTTTATAAACTCTCTTGCCAAATTTTCTAACTTAAGTGAGATTTCATGAACTCCATTGGACTGACTCAACTTATTTTATCTTTAAGAGTTCACACTTCCTCTATATTGATTACTTTTTTAAAAAAAGAAATTATGTGGCACCGCATTTTAAGGCAAAGATCTAACATTGATATATCTTTGGTTCTTCAGTGAGTTGTAGTTACTAGGAGCAACCCATTGGTTAGGAGTTTGTTCTCGAAGAAGGAGAAAATAAAGTTCAAGTCATATCTCTCAGGAAAACTACACCAGGTTCAGCTATCCATGGTCTAATCTGCACCCACTTGTAATGTCCACATTCCAACTGCCATGTATATGACATGTATACTAGCCTCACTATGCCACAGATGCCAGTGTGCTCAGGTCTATGTGAGACGCACACCCTCACACAATCACTCTTACAATGCAGGAGCTTGCTGACATTTATTTGAAGGATGCAGTCTGTAGGAAAATGGAAAATAGCCATTTAAATATGCCAGAGGCATCAGAAAATAAAACAAAAGTAAATATAATCACAGAAAGGGTAACCCTAGTAACCTACTCCAAAGATAAGGAAAACATAAATGATCTACACTAAATGCTTTGGAAGGGGGAAGGAAAAAGAAAGGGGGAAATAGGCTTTTTGTGTTTGATTCTGAAAACATATATTATGCTCACACTGAGAGTTGGCGGACAAATGGTTGCAGCTCTTACAAGGAATATTAAATCTATGTGAAACCCTCTTGCCCTCCTGATACAACACTGCAGATGCCTAGAGGGCAAGACAGTGAGCTCGCAAGTGCCCACAAATCACTCAGACGCTGCCACTAACTGGGAAACCCTCACAGCATCCGTGAGCACAGGGAATTTGAATAGTTGGCCCCATCCATCACAGCAGATCAGATGGGCTCTCTCTCTCTCTCTCTCTCTCTCTCTCTCTCTCTCCCCCCCTCTCTCATGTGTGTGTGTGTGCATCCTGATCTGCCATTCTAGGCAGTTATAAAATGAAATGGCACCTCACAAAGCACCAGCATCCTTCCTATTCATGCGTTTCAGGGAGCTCTTGCAATCTTTGGGGGGGACAGAAGTTCATCAGTAGATCTTTTAAAGGCCAGGAAAAAATGAACACAATTTACCTGATCTTGCTGTCCTTCACTTGAATTCTCCAAAGTGCTCTCATTCATCAGCACAGTGAAAGGGGACACATTCCACTAATTCTGCCTGAAAATTACAAATCTGGGGTAAAGGAAGTTACCCCAAAGAAAAGAAAATGGCACATCCCGCTGCATGGTTTAGGCACCTAAATTTTAGTGGCTTATGAATATTTGAAATGCCAGGTATTTTTGAGTCAAACTACTTACGGGACAGTTCACAAACCAAAATCATTGGTGCTACAAGGAGCTGCTTAAAATGCAGAATCTTGAGACAATCCCAGGCCTCCTGCATTGGGATATGCACTTCAGAAAAGCTCCCCTGATGAGTTTGCTCTCTCCTGAAACACTCTAGAGCAGTAACTCCAAGGTGTGGCTTGTGTGATCTACTGAAGTACAGAAAGAAAATTCTCCACTTTTATTCAGTTATTTTTTTATATTTGTTGTATTTTTTTTATAATGGGCTCAAAGGAGAAAGGAATTGAGCTGCTCTACAATTTGGCATTTACTTTGATAATGGCACATGTATGAACTTCTACCTGTGCTGAGAGTGTGATCTCAACACCTTTTAAACTGGTGGAATTGTTCACTTAAAAATGAGAGGCCACCCCCCCCCCCCCCCATAAGCACTGGTGTAGGCAGGCCATCTCCAATAACACACTCCTCCAACAACCCTCACCTCCTGATTTTTCCTGAGCAGTGCTACTCCCTGATGACTGTACATTCAAATTTATGAGCCTATGGGGGTCATTATTATTCAAACCACATTAGGTAAAAATAACCTGCTGTGCAGCTGAGTTTGATCCTAAAGCCCAGCCGAAGTGGCTCCTATCTGAAATCTCAGCACCTCTGCTTCATGACGGGAGGCAGAGCTGTCTAGACTTGTGTACAGTGAAGACAGTCTCCTGCAAGACAGTGTGGACTTAAATTATTCAAAGGGTTCACACTGTCTGTTCTAGCTGCAGAAATATGAACACAAGCTGGGACATCTGGAGAAAGCCTAATGCCGCACACAGGTTTTAAAGGGGCCCTTTGAAAGATAAAAAGGATTTATCTAAGCAGAGAAAGGAGGAAGGTGAGGGAAGCACTTGGGCAGAGGCAGAGAGTGACCACCATGTATAGTGTAGAGTGCCCTTACAACACTGTCTGACTGAAGAAACAGACAGAACCTGAAATTTCCTGTTTCATGGAAAAGTCTGCCAAATACTATGGGCCTGTAGGCTGAAGATGAAAGCCCCAACATTATAGAAGAACTTTGGGTGACTGTCCAGGCAGCAAGAAGTCTCTGTCAATTCTAGAGTTTTGGAAGTACACTTCCTATTTACTTAGATAATATTATATCCTTCTGGGATCTTCAATGGAGTTGAAGAATTGATAGTTATAGCTAAGTTTTCCTTAGTTATGATAAAAGATAAAGTAGATATAATATTATAATCATAATTCTTGCTTGATAACTGTTTTGCTATATGCAATTTTACTATGTTAAAGTTAAGACCTTTTTTTTTAATTTACACAGAAAAGGGGAGATGATGTAGGAAGTCCTTCTGTGTATAGATAGATATATATAGATAGATAGATAGATAGATAGATAGATAGATAGAGATGGAGATGGAGATGGAGATAGAGATATATTTATTGGTTAATGAATAAAGAATCTGATTTGGCCTGTGATAGGGTAGAGTAGAGCTAGGTGGGAAACCTAAACTGAATTCTTGGAGAAAGAAGGTGGAGACAGTGAGAAGCCATGAAGCCATAGCAGGAGACAGACACAGGAGACAGAAGCCAGACAGAGCCTTACTGGTAGGCCACAACCACGTGGCCATATACAGATTAACAGAAACGAGTTAATTTAAGACATAAGAACTAGCTAGCAATACGCTTAAGCTATTGGCCAAACAGTATTGCAAATACTATAGTTTCTGAGTGATTATTTCAAATCAGGGCAGCCTGGAAACAACGAGCAACCTCCAACAACATCCATGTACAGGCATCCCAGTTTGCACAAGAACGTCCTACTTTTAACTCTGACCCTGAAGTCTCAGGTATCTTAGGTGACTGTCATTCTATTGTAGCAACCACTTCAGATGACCTCAGAAGTAGGTTAACAGCATATAGTGACACATATATGGATAGCATCTACAAAAATGACATTGAAAGATTTGACAGCTATATCCCATCTAGAACCTGAAGTAATAGCCTTTTGTCACCATGGAGATAGAAGTAATGGTGGGTCTCTGTGATAGCTGCATGAAACCGGTCGTTAGGAAGCCCAGAATGCAGTGCGTGTCACTGCCTATAATGACATCTGCATTGGCTTCTGCCTGGAGCTGTAACAACTTGACACAAGCCAACCGGCTTAAAATACCACAAACTTCTTATCATGAATGTAGCCCTAGAGGTCAGAAATCAAAAAACAGCTCAGCAAGATTGTGCACCGTTAGTGAACTATATGTGAAGATTCATCCTGTTACAGAAGACGGGTTATTGCTACCAGCTCCAAGCAACTGACATTCCTTGGCTTGCAACCCCACATCCCTCTGACTTCTGCTTCCATTGTCGAATCTTCAGACTCTAGACTTCTTATTACTCAGTCTCTGAAGTCCCTGATGCTTACATTTTTATGTTACCATCTGAATAATCCAAGATAAACCCTATCTTAAAATTGAAAGAGCAAGAAAGTCGACAAAGTGCCTTTTGTCTTGAAATTTATTATAGTTATTTTTCCAATATGGACATCTTGTGAAGGGATATAATTCTATCACAATTCTTCATTATAAAACTCAACCTAAGAATGAATTCATTCTAAGATATATATATATATAATATATAATATATATATCTAAGATATATATATAATACATATATATGTATATATATATATATATATATTAAGTCTCTATCATATCCTGGGTTTGACAGGGAGGTACAGTATAGTAAAGACCACATTCTGTGTTCTCATGGAGCTGGCTGGCATGCTGGTAAAAGGGACAGTTAACTGCTCCTGGTAGTGCCATGAAGAGAAAAAGGCTGCGAGAGCAGAGGGAGGCCTGGGGAGCAGGATGCTAACCAAGACGGGTCTGCCCTGGATGGGGAGGCAGGAAGAACCCAGCCCCCATAGCCTTCATCAGAGGCTACAATATTGCTTCCAGGTGGAACTTGTTTTCCCTTGGTGCTGAGTTGCGCTGAGTCAGTCCCAAAGGAGACATAACGCTCTCTGCTTCTCTTCTTACTCCCTTCAAAATTAACTCAGTAATTTTAAACCTTCAGCTGAACTTTTGTTGCGTTAAGTTTATACTCTCCTATTACACTCCAGCATTTCCACTCCCTAGCTCCTAAAGCATCCTCCAAACACTCTCCTGGGGTTTTGCTCCTAAAGCAGCCTCCAGATACCTCCTGGGGCTTTCATCAGCAAACCAAAGCTATGGTAAACAGGTGACCTCTGTCCCCGCTGTGGGCCAAAGACCAAGACGAAGTCTACTGATTAAAATCCCATCAAAGGCTCAGTCCTTCTCCAGAGAAAGGGAAAAGCCATCTGGAAAGTCCCCAGCACCCGTTATGACAGCTACAAATTGCCAATTATTAATGGCTCCCAATTCAACAGCCAGACTGAAACCAGGACTCGGTTTGTTAGGGAAATGCCAGAGACAAGCAATTTAGCATAGAAAAGGGCAAACACACCCGCCCAGAGGCCCTCCTCCAAGCAGTTCAAAGGTTCCAAATCCTGCCGCTTGAGAGGTAAACGTGAAGGCAACTCATTAAGGGTAGAAGGCCGATGCTTCGAGCTATGGCTCATGACTAAATCATACAATGCAACACCTTCTCATTGACCTTGATTTATGCATTCAAACAATGTGCCCTGGCGTTTCAAGTTGCAATCAGGGTAGGCACGATTAATGGGAACATTCCTCGGAGTTGTGTAGGAAATAGAAATACAATCTGGGGGAGGAGGGTCTCTTGTGTTTTTCATGAAAGCATTTTAAAAATTGGAACAACCTTCCTGTGATTCTGAAGGTTGTTTAACAAGACACAAGAATGACAAAATATTCCGGAAACTTAACTGCCGTGGATATTTAGCCTAGGCTTCTAGCTTCCTAGATTTATTTAATGATTCCATTCCAGTCACTACAATCATCTTAACATTACACTGTTCCACATACAAAAGTAGCTTGGTCCAAGCCCTATGGAAAGCTCCAGGAATCCGGACATTTATAGTTGTATTTAACATGACCCTGAAATGGTAAGCAAGAAGCCAAGAGATTTTCCCAACCACCCAGACTAAGCTAAGCTGAATGCTTTACAAGCCACAAATCACAGGTTTGTTGGACAACCTTACAGGTTAAATGATGCAAGCAATTTTAGCGTGGGCCGGCGTGATGTGCACTGGAATAAAATGTGAACCCATACCTACGGGGAGATGTTCAAGCTGATCCATGAAGATTTAACCCTAAGTCACTCATTAGAGTTAATGGAGCGTGACTCTGAAATTCCAGATCACGCCTCAGAAATTTGACTGCCCGTGGAAAGGTAGAGCAAGGCAGCTGCAGCAGCTGTGACCTGGGGAAATTGGTGGCAGATACAATGTTTTCACCTGTTCAAATTAGTGAGGGACCAAAGACGTAAGTAATCTCTATTCATTCTCAACTGTCAATTTCTGTGCTAGAACAGTCTTTAATGCCTTTGCTATAAATGATGTGAGAGGAGACAGATGTGTTTAACCTGATTTGATGGTTACATAGTGCATTCATGTAGTGCAGCAACATGGAGCATGCTATCAGTGTATAGGATGTTTATGGTTTTGTATATTAGCTTAAAATAATTTTTTTAAAGACCTACCTTGGGCTACTCAACATTGATCCAGTCTAAAAAAGAAACAGAACCAGGCAGTGATGGCCCAGATGGCCTTGAACTCACAGAGATCTGTCAGCCTCTGTCTCCCAAGTGCTGGGATTTAAGGTGTGTGCCACCACTGCCTGGCCTCTATGGCTAACGAGTGTGACTGATCTTCAGGCAAAGTTTATTTGTTAGAGCACAAACAAAACATCATCACATGTTTCTGCCTGCAATTTGCAGATGTGGAAATGATAGGAAGACTCAGACCAGCCTCAGGCCAGAACCCAGTGGGAAGCTGACACTGTGGAGTGACTTCTTTCTTATTATACATCTTCTTGGTAGTTTAGATTTAGTTGACTTGGTGTTAAAAATACAGCGTTTCTTCTCAAAGTGACTTGGGGGAAAATAAACATACAAGCAACTTAGTTTTAATTCTAGAATATTGAGAAAGTAAACCCTTGTCAGAATGTCTTGCGAAGGGCTGAATTTCAGAACGCACACCAGTTTAAATTCATTAGCATGGGGCACCGAGGGAAGGAAAAACATGTTTGTTCAAGCATTACCACTCCAGAATTCCTGAAGGTCCCTGCGCCACATAACTTCATGCGTTTCCCCAATGACAGGAAACCCCAGTGAGGATTGCAGAATTCCACAAAGGAAGGAGTAAGCAAAAAGGAAATTAAAAATTGTGAGAAAGGGGACATTAAACAGACTTCGTTCATTTGTTTTAATTAGCATAGCTGAATTTTAATTATCGCGATTCTTCACCAGACACTAGTAAATGTGCTGAAACCATCTTGTAAAATTAACAGAGCTCTAACACGACAGGACCTTGTTTAATTCTGTTCTATTCTTCATTGGTTTAAAAGAAAGTAATTTAAGGAAGAAGGCAGGGGGATTTGGAGTAGACAACTAGAGTAGAACGAAGTAATTCATCTGAGCACAGTCTCCATGAGAGCTGAGACACCTTGTCCTGTTTATTAGATATTGCTTCTAGCATAGTTAATAACTGGTACCTGGAGGAACATGATCTGCAAATAGCACTTCCTCTTGTTTCCTCGAAAGGACTCTAAAGCTCACACAGGCAGAGACCATAGCTTTTATTTCTTTTTCATCTACTTCTGTCAGCAGAAGGTTGGGTCAGGAGTCAGTCAACAGGTATGCCTTAGCAAGCATGTTTTCTAGGGAGGAACACCCTTCACCATCTCCTGATGCAAAGGTCCTAACAATCTAGACACCAAAGGTCAGATCAGTGCAATCCCAGAGGAAGCAGACTCTCTTGCTTCCACCCCCACTCCGAAAGGATAAACAATAAAATCAAATAAATGCATTTTAAAATAGCACAGTCGTCCCTAGATTGTCAGAGAATGACTGGTTATTCTCTTTGTCAACACATTCATGAGACTAACGCGGGCTGTAAATACAGTCAGGCCAGGGCCTATAGTCCTCAAACCTCAGTGGGTGTTTCCATGTAGCTCATTCCTGTCTTCAGGGCTCTTTCTGTCACCAGAGGCTGTGGAAGTCTGGAAAATGGGACAGCCCTGTGTCATGTGACTCTCAAAGGCTCCCTCTCAGCTCTCATTGATCAGTCTCTGGAAGATGCCAGCTGCCAGTGTCTTTGATTTTTGTCTTCACTAAATCGTTGATAGATGGATCGATTCAGACCATCGATTGGCTGACTTGGGGCAGAGTATCTCTGACAAGAAGAGAGCGTCACAGCTCATCCTCATGAGCATTTCCTCAGCCCACTAATCCCTGGCCCAGTTGAGGGCAGGAGCCTGAAAATGTAAAGTCCCCCTTCACTGTTGGCTTTCTTCCTCTCACTCCGAACCACAGTAACCCATGAGGTTCAACACCAAAACAGGTTCATATTCCTGTGATTAGCAAAGCAATCACACGTGATGCAAAAAAATAACAGGTATATCTAGTTATAGATATACCTGTGTATAGATGCAAGCACATTGTGTATATATATACAAAAGCACGTGAATGCAGTTGAACAATATTACATTTAGACAAAAAGCCACTCCACAGGAAAGACAGCCCCTTCACAGTCTCGCTCCCAAGGAACAGAGACGTCAATCATCTCACTGGGCTGACTCACAAAGCCCTTCCAGTCCAACACCTCAGTCATGTTGGAAGGGGTGCGTCTCACTGTCATCTGTCAGGTTGGACTGAGTCACAGGACGGAAAGACCACAGTGTTATAAGCACACAACTCAGCCCATAAATTGCATTGGGCACTAATTGTAGAGTAAATCAATTGCCATTATTGAGCAAAGTCGGGAACTATCTGTCCCATCCACAACTGTCTGTCCCTCTGCTTAGACTTCACATGTTTGTTTAGAATGTTTCTAGATGACACACAAAGAATATAAAGAGACATAAAAATGATTTGGAATAAATTGAGCTTTGTTACCTTTCAATCGATGCCCTCATGCCCCTGGGCTCGCCTTCTAACATGGAAGATTTGATTTTTCTACTACACCTACTTGCATTTAGGCATCAGATTTATACGTCAGGTGCTCTACGGATTTTCAACTTTACAAAATATAACTGCCATCTGAAGCCAGGTTTGCTTTTTACCATACAAACAGGTTTCAGGGCCTCTCTATATCTAAGTGCTTACATTTTACAAGCAAAGTCAAACTTCCCATATGTGAATGATTAGCCTTAATCCCTGCAAGAGTTAGACACAATAGTAGTTATAGATATACCTGTGTATAGATGCAAGCACATTGTGTATATATATACATATATATGCATATATGTGTGTATGTATGCACATATACATACATATATGCATATATGTGTGTATGTGTGTGTATATGTGTATATATATATATATATATATATATATATGCCTCTAAGAAAAGACAAAACTTTATTAGGTTACTAATACTGGAAACAGAAGAACAGAACAAATTGATGATAGTGAGCATAGGAATTGTGTCTTGCTGGTCTGAAATTCTTCATTCTTTTCATGTGGAATGTGTTATGTTTATCTTTATGTACTATGCGTAACATTCAAAGAAACGAATCCTCCTGCACGTAAAATCAATGCATGCTGAAAGGTCTGGAGTGGGGTCCGCTCAGCATCCCTCACTCCTCCATGGAATCACTATGGGGTACAAAATAAGAGCACAGCACCAGGCTTTTTGGATTTCGCTTTCAGACGCTAAATCTGCATTCCCCTTCCACCATATGCTCAGGTAGCTTTCAATGGCACCTCATGCAGCTGTGTCATTGAATTCCCCGTCTTAATGAATAAACTAATTACAGCCTGAGACGAAGTCTTGCAGACTAGCTATCTCCTGTTATAGATCAAGGAGCAAACTTTATTCCCACAGCTATCTGCTAATTTGCATTAGCCATAAAAGTGCACCCTACAGCCTTCTCTATTCTAGCTGGGCAACAGGGTTGCACCCCCAGCACACTGTGCCACCACTGGTATTAATTCCTCACAGGTCAAGTGGCCCAGTAAGTATGCTGCTACCACAGAGACTTTCAGGTCCAAGTGCAACTTGGTAACTCTCCATTCACTTGAGTCTGGTGACCAGCTGATACATTGTAAGTCCCACTGGGCTGAATTTGACAATTAGGTGGTATTATTCCTTTGAGTCCTGAAGTTCTGTTTGTTTACAAAAGATTTCCAACAGGGTCAAAATAAAGCTTTGTCCATCTGAAGCCTTTTTAAAATAGTGTAAATTTATCAAGTACAAATATAGCTGGGTCAACTGGGAAAAAAAACCCACAAAAATAAGACAGACACCAGATGCAAAGAAGATTTCATGCTCTGCTCCCAGATTCCAAATGTGAAGTCTACGGTACCTGTTAATTTTAACACTGGCTTGGATTCCAACAACACAGTTCTCAGATGGAAATAACCTTGTAGTGACTTCATTACCAGATAAACTCCATCTTGCCAGCACCAGGCCTCACAACTGTAGGACACAAAATACAGAGTTTTCCTCCTTTCTTGGTGTGCTTGCAGTTTCCCCACTGGACTTGTAGAATTTTAAAGAGTGACAGCTCTGACAACCAATAGAGAAAGGTGAGGGCTGGAGTATAGTCCATCTGTGGTTATGCCTGCATTAAAGACAGACGCTAGGATTCAGGTTTCCCTCTCTACAGAGTAGTGCGTAGTTGAGCTCCATGGAGAGAAGAAATATGAGACGTAATACCTTTGATACATAATGACAGGTGCCAAACCATGTTTTACTAATCTTTGACTGAACTAAATGGACATGTTTTCTAATCTACACATTCTCACTATCATAGATAGAAAAAGAAAGTAGGACCTCTTGAATAGAAGAATCATTTTGCAAACAGATGTTTGGGTATATAAAGAAAGGAATTGATCCAAGATGTGCATCCAATGGTCATCAGCTAAGCCTACATTTTAGGTATAATTAGCATAAGTGGGCTCTAAAATCTAAGACTGCCAGATGCCATCCAAGGCATGCATTTAAATTTGCGTTTCACATAAACAATGAAATGTAGTGTATGTCTAGATATCACAGAAACAGGCAAGCATTGGAGATATGTCCTGTGTGTGTGTGTGTGTGTGTGTGTGTGTGTGTGTGTGTGTGTGTGTGTTTCCCTGATCTGGCAACTCTACATGCAATCAAATCTTAGCTCTGCCATTTGCTGGCTGGACAATCTCAGATGAGTGAATTGAGATCTCTGTAGTTAGGCCCACCCTTCTGAACATACAGCTAATAGAAGCACATACCTTGTAGAACTGTGACAAGTAAGGAGTCCAGTGTCATCTTACCACACAATGCCAACTTTTTCAAGTCTATAAAATGAACTCAAACCCAACTAGAAACGCAACTGTATGTAATCAAGTTTAGAGTTTTGGTGATGGGGAACAATATAACATGGTGTGAAAGATCATGCTCTCATGTCTGAAAGTGAAAGCATCATTTTCAACCACAGAAATGGGAAAGACCTCACTGTTAATAATTTTTATCCATTCACACATTGCTATCAGTTCCATTATACCACCAGATGAGGGATAGTAGGCTGGCCTTTAAACCCACTCTAACAGCAAACACTAAAACCTATATCATCGGGCAATGGCAAATGTGACAGGCCCACATTGTTAGAGCATGTGTGTATCACTACTCCCTGACCATTGCCTATCCAGTCAAACATAGTCTAAATCAGCTGGACTAAGAGAAACACAGTCAAGGGACCAGTGAGAGAGCTGAGCAGGAAAAGGTGCTGCCACCAAGTCTAGACCTGAATTTCATCCCCAGAACCCAAGGATGAAAGGAGAGAACTGACTCCCGCAGGATGTCCTCTGTCTGTCATACCTGTACTGTGTTACATACATGCATACACAGGAGGTAGATAGACAGATGATAGATAGATAGATAGATGATAGATAGATAGATAGATAGATAGATAGATAGATAGATAGATAGATTTAAATAAAACCTAGCCAAGTAAAGAGAGAAATTTGTCAAGTTAGAAACAACTCTAATATTAATATGCCCTAGTGGGAAATACTGTCTCCGGCAGTACTATTAAAAAACACACACGCACACACATATATAGGCACATCTCAAAGCAATAAAGGGCCTGCAGAGAAAGAAAGCAAAATATGCTTGCTGAGCAATCATTATCGAACAGGGGGAAGCCTGAAATCAACAAAGGACCAGTCATGAGAAATTTATAAGTTAATATCGGTCACACCTGCAAATTACTACAGTGAGACCCCTGACCAAACCCAAAACACCATTTAAATGGATTTGCTGAGACGTTTATATACCCTTGCAGTCACTGAAATGCTAGGAATCTAAATTTGCCAGTTATCCCAGTTAAGGGCAAAGGAAGTGATGCCTGTCGCAGCACTGATGAAGCGAGTTTCAGGGTGTCACAGAGAACACCTAGAGCATCTGCAATGTGTTTCCTCACACACCTTGTCATTCAGGATGCAAATGTATTAATTCCTTTAAATCTTCCCTTCCTAAAAATGGCCAGATTCTTAAATGCCTTAAAAAACCTCCAACAGGAGACACTCCGGGAGTGCCTTCAGCCTTCTTACCGAAACATGTATTTTGAGTTGTTGGCCAAAATAACCCATTTGAGCAACAATTTGCACACATGTCACATCTCTTCATCTCCCTTGTTTTCAAGGAAAAGGTCAAAACCATCAAGCCGACATGCTTAGCCAGAGTCGGAGAGAGGCGTCATTTCACGGCCATGAAGTGGAACTCACAGCAAATGAGGCTAATCACTCAGCAACTAGGAGGAAAAGAGATTATGTGATCATCATTTTCTCACCAATTGAGAATCACTGTGCATAAAAATAGACATTACTGGGGGGAAATTCAGACTTCTTAGCAAGGAAATAAGAGCACTGGATAGAAGCCTCTCTCAGCTGAGGCTTGACTTTCCACTGCAGGAAAAACAGAACACTCGCTGATATTTCAAAGGGATGACAGCAAGGGGAACCGCCTCCTGAAAACAATCCACTGTTTCTTTATGTTCCAAATCCAGTTTGTGGCAGACACCCTCAGTAGCCCGGAAGATGGCACTCACCTGGTGTTGGTTACACACTCTTTCTGCTACTGAATGGCAAATAGTTCTGTTTCTGTAAATATCAGTGGTGTCATCCCAAACATGCCTGCCAGAGTGCTGTGAAGAGCCAGAGGCTGACGAGAAGGCACTGATGTGCACCTGCCGGTTAAAGCCCTCCACATGTCCTGCTTACCTGTTTGTTCTCACAGGAGCATCCAACAGCAAAGGGATTCTCTAACGACGCGGGAAGAAAAGAGCCTTTCTCAGCAGATAGGCCTCGAGGAATGCCTAGATGGAATTAATTTCATCAAAGAAATATACAATAAATCTTAGGAGAACACTCTTCAATGCCAAAATTGTATTCCAAAGATGATAGATTCTGTTAGAGAAAAACCTTGATGGGCCTTTTGTTGAGTCAAGCACCTTATTTGAGGCTGGAGGTGTAAAAGTTGGGGAATGGGAGGCTAGAAGCACAAACAATGTTTTCTGAATAAGAGTGAGAAGAAGCTGGCTTCCCTGAGAGTAAGCCTGGAGAGGGGATGCGGAAAAAGAAGTCCCAAGAAGCCAGGAAATGGGGAAGACCAAGAACATGCAGTGTGCTGGCCTGACCAGTGGGAATCCCTGTAACAGACTGGCCAAAAGCACCTGCGTGGTAAGAAATGTTTCGTGTAGGCTCAGCGTGCTGTGTGTGGTGTGGATGGTGGTATGCCCCTCTTCTGTGACTCCACAGTCCTCGATAAAGATTCTGGTCACTAAAGCACCATTGATATAGCATAGCTCTTAACTATGAACAAAGGCCCACGTGTTAAAAGATTAGCCCAGCTCATTGCTACAGAGAATGGGTAGAATCTTAACAAATAAGAGCTGGAGAGATGGCTCAGAGGTTAAGAGCACTGATTGTTCTTCCAGAGGTCCTGAGTTCAATTCCCAGCAACCACACAGTGGCTCACAACCATCCGTAATGAAATCCGGTGCCCTCTTCTGGTCTTCAGATAGAACACTGTATACAAAATAAATAAATAAATCTTAAAAAGAAAAGAAAAGAAAAGAAAAGAAAAGGAAAGAAAAGAAAAGAAAAGAAATATGACCTAGGAAGGATGTGGTAGCAGGTACCTTTAATTCCAGCACTGGGAAGCTGAGGCAGGCAGATCTCATTGAGTTCAAGTCAGCTTGGTCTTCACAATGAATGCCCCTCCTTCCATCTCTCCTCTCATTCCATTGGTGAAAGGAGGAGCCTTCCTCCCCCATGTCCTTCCAACCAGGATACACCACCGGGAGCATATGTGACAACCAACCTTGCATAACACAGTAGTGGAAAGCTCTATAACATGAACTCGTTATGGCTGGAGGGCAAGGATCTGCCCTACAAGAAGAGAGACAACGGAGTATCACAAGAAACAGAGCAGAAGCCTAGCGAACACAGCCTCCAGGGCCTGCAAAAACTGTGCAGAGGGCAAAGAGCAAAGGGTAGAACCATTTTCTCTGGGCTCCACGGAATTGTTACTCCAGATCTCTTCCACATCAGACGGTTCATTTATCTTTATCAGCTTTATCTTATGGCTGAACAGCCTCTCCAGACTGCAGGCAAGTCTTTGTGATGATCCCACCCCACAACCTAGAATTTAATGAACCCAAATGCCCTGAGCTGCCATCTCCCCACCAGTTGTTACTCTACACTTTTAAAACCTGCTTGTTGTCAAGAGCACTGACTTCACACTCGGGCAGGACCCAATGTGTCTGTCCACACAACTCCAAAGGCACACATTGAGGCCAGCTGGTTGGAGGGGGAGTCAGTGCTTTGTCACCTTGAAAGTATGTTATAAACTAGATGCCTTCAAACATTGATGTGTGTGAATAACATGGAAGGCATATTTAAAACAGACCCCCAAGTTCTCCCTCCAGAGATTCTGATTCTGGAATGGGATCCAATGAGCAGCATTTTAATTAAATACTCAGGTGATTGCGATACGTCCACACTTTGAAAAGTACTGGTGAATTTGATGACTGGATTAATTCAGTCATCATATTCTTTAAACCTATCTGTACAAAACTTAGTTTACCATGTTGTAACTGTGGTGGTTTGGATGAGCATGGCCTCAGATGTTTAGATACTTGGTCCCCATTTGGTGGAACTGTTTGGGAAGGATTAGGAGGTGGGACCTTATTGGAGGAGATGTGTCACTGGGGTGGGTCACATTTCCAGTTAGCGCTCTCTCTCTGCCCTTCTCATGCTTATGAGTTAAGAAGCAAGCTGTCTGCTCCTGCTCCAGCCTCATACCTGGTCTCTGCTGCCATGCTCCCTGCCATGATGGTCATGGAATCTAACCCCTTGGCACCATGAGCCCCAAATTAAATGCCATTTTTTATACATTCCCTTGATCATGGTGTTTTCTCATGGCAATAGAAAAGTACCAAAGACAGGACCTCATCTAAAACAGTAGTGATGGTAACTTTCAGCCTGAATATCCCATCTCCATCTTTAAACCCTTAGGATAAAGGCAGGCAGTTCTGGGTATGGAGAGAGCTGCCCAGAGATCTGACAGATCAGGAATTCCCCATGCCCAGGGCTGAGCAAGCAGCATAGGAGGGGAGAAGCTGCCTGTGTCAGGATTGCCCATTCATTTGGATTTATCACCTTGAATTTGCCATCCGGAATTCAAATGAAAATTTTCTGGCTTAAAAGAACTAAGTCTTTCACTTTATTTACAGCCAGTGGATGAAATGAAGAAAATCTACCTCCGTTCCTTTCTGTGTGATGATCATGTTTCCAAAAGAGCACAGCTCACCTTGGAATCTTTTTTCTCATGGAAATTAACTATACATAATGCTAATTAAATATCAGCCCAAACAAAGATCAAGTTGAATATGGTGAATAAATACCAAAGAGAACATGCCCAAAGCTTAAGGTGGAGTTATTCTTAGCAGCACATCGGCCAAGATATGCGTGTGCATGCACGTGTGCGTGCATGTGTGCGTGCATGCACTTGTGTGTGTGGACACACATGTGCATGCATGTGTGTGTGTGCACGTGTGCACATGCAGTTTAGAATTACTGCAGCTGCTGGTGCAGCTTAGAGCTCCTGTGTGTGACAATCTGCCAGGACCTCATCTAGCAAAGGTTACTAAAAGACATGAGCTATGAGACGGAGACATGGGAACGAGCAGAGCGATTTTAAACATATAAAAACTCACCAAGCTTACAGCAGGGTGCCTCCTAGACCTTGACTGACACACACCACAGTTTTATTGGTTGACCTTTCCAATGAGAGATCCAACTAGACATTCTGATATGCAGCTCTGAATCACAACGAGCAAGCAGGGGTCCCCAATTCCCCCACCTTCACAACCAGCCATCCGGGTAACCTTGCTAATTAAAATTCCCAGCAATGCTACCTCCAAGTGGAAGTCCCCCTCCAGCCCACACTGCTTGGGCCTGCTGTGTGGGGTTGGCTCCCCCTCCCTGACATGCTACCTGCTGTGCTGTTTCTCACCACACAGATCCTGGCTCACAACAACTGCAACGTATTTCTGTGACAGACACCCTTTGTTTACTTGGGATCTCTTCAGGAGGGTAATCATTGGAACGAGGAAATTCGAGAAATCACTGTAATCCCTACCTCACCAACTGCACAACATAAATTCCATGTAGATTAAGGACTTACGGCCAAAAACCAAACCCGAGAAAGATCAGGACAATTGAGCAGGTTAGCTGCAGTGTTTATAACAGTAGAACTTGGCTAAAGATATTAACTTCAGCCTTCACCTATGGGGAAGCATACACATATACACTGTAGCATTATGCAGTGATATAATATGCAGCCACTAACTAGCCCTTCAAAGGAAGGGGTGTCAGCTGGCAAGATGGCTCAGTAGGGAGTGTCATCCCTTCTACATACATGATAGAAGGAAAGAATCAAGTCCCCCAGGTTATCTTCTGGCCTCCAAACACGGCATGAACACACACATGCACACATGCACACACACCACACACATATACACATACACACAAATTACCCTTTGGATTTTGCACAGAAAAGCTGCTGTGACATTGGTGTGTGGAAACAAAAATCGAGGTGAGATATGTGTTAAAAGCAAAGGCCTCATGGGTCTAGGATGGAGACTTCTGGGGACCACCAGTCTCTTCACACTGCTCTGTATGCTTTTCAGTACAGTTCAATATCTGTGATAGAAGAAGGAACAATGCAGTACATTGGAAAATTCCACTCATCCCAGAGGGAAAAGGAAGGGCCGTTTAAACAGTGTGATCCTGGTTAGGAGAACAGAGCCGTGAGGAGCTAAACCGCAGGCAGACTGTGTGAATCCCAGTGCCTACCAGGTCACTTTCTAAGTGTGCCACCAGCCACTTGTCCGCTCGGTGCCCATTTGCTTTCCATAAACCAAGTATGGAAACACACGCTGGTGCTGAAATAATTAATTGGAAGAGCTAATACTTATAAGTATTCAAAAAACCCATGAGGGTTCATTTCCTCGTCTAGTGCATTAAAGGGTGGACACACCACCTTTTCTCATTCATGGGCTTCAGTGTTCAAGCCTCCCCTACCGTGAACATGTTTCTGGGTTCCATGGGATTATGGGATTTAAAGATCTATATTTTGATACTGAATGGCTCATAAACAAGAGTCAATGGCTTTTAGCAGTTAGTCAAATACACAGCGTTTTGCTTTGACAACTGCAGGGTGTTATTTTTACTGAAAAAATAATGCTGAAAAATATTCACTGTGACACTTGTAAATACAGTCATGCATACCTAGTTTATGTGAAAGTTAAGGGACTTTCTTTATGGGTACTTTGTCTATCTTTGATTCTTCTTCTTTACACATTGACCTCAGACCCTAGTCACAATAAAGGATGTATTTCTTCTTAAAATCTAAATAACTGTTGAGTTCCCATGCTTTGCATATGACAACTAGAATCATGACGAGGAGTCTTGACTCTCTGATTTCCTGATGTGACCTCTTTTCGGGATAACTTCTCTTCTACACTTTTATGCTACAAAGGGTTCTGACTTTTCTCTCCTGAATTATTTTGTATGTTGGCTTGATGAGGGATCAAATGAATTCCCGGGGAGAAAAAACCATACAATTACAGTCTCTAGGAGACAGAACACCATAGGCTATCTGGTTCTGGCAGCTATGTGACCTGAAGGCCTCTTGGGCTCAGCGAGCCTGGCACCAGTCACAGAATTTCAGGTTTAATACAGCTAGCTCCGAGTGGGTAGGTAAGAGCCACATTCAGGACAAGCAGCCAGAAGAGGCTTGCCACCATGGAGCTGGTCAAAGTGCCATGGAGCAACAGCCTAGAAAACGCCACGAGATGAAAGACAGAAATATAGAGCTGGTATGTTTTAGGGAGTCCAAGGGGATTTCAAATTGGAATCTACCTTGCATCCCCACTGGAATTCTGGGTACCATTCAGGGTAGAATGTCGGATTTGGCACTGGATGTGGATCTAGGAGCAAATCTATTCTCTGTGCACTGTATACTGAAACAGAACAAAAAAAATCTGAAATTAGCTCAGAGTTCACTTCAGACCATGGGAAAATGTTCACTATGTGTGGGAATTCTATGCCACAGAGACACCCACCAATCCAGGATCATAAATCCCTCCAGAGACTCCTCAGTGACACTAAGGATCCAGTCAGCTTAGCGAGCCTTGATGCCAAGTATTTGACCACCAAATCCTGCAAGAACTTTCCTTGATTATCACAGGGAGAAGCCAGAGAAGGAAGTGGCTGGCCAAGGTGGGCTTGGAGATTCAAAAGCCCCTCAGTCACATGGGCTGCTGATCCAGAATAAACAAGAACTTCAGTGGGCCTAGCCCTCAGTCCCAACCCTCAACTTCATCCTTCCTCCAGTTTTTCCAGAGCTGTGTTTCTTCTAAATGATCTGCATTGGGAGGCCGCTGGAAGGATGTGCCTCGTGTTTCTGGATTTCGAGTTTTATTGAATTATTGAAGGGAAAAAGAAAACTGCCTCAGAAGAATATGTTATTAGGAATATCCATATACTTCCATATACTGTAGCTGATGGATCAGGCTCCAAGCTCTTGAGTAGGTCTATTAGTTATTGTCTCAGCTACTTTTCAACAGCTGTGACAAACACCATGACCAAGGCTACTCACAAAGCCAAGTGTTTAAGTGGGGCTTGTGGTACTAGAGGGTTCGAGTCCATGAGCAGTCAGGCAGGGATGGTGCTGGAGCAATAGCTGAGAACTTACATCCTTGTTCAAGAGTAAGAGACAGAGAGAGCTAACTGGGGAAACTTTGAAAATAACTTTGAAATCTCAAAGAAGCCCACTGCCAGTGACACACCTCCAACAAGGCCACACCTCCTAATCCTTCCCAAATAATTCCACCAACAGTGGACCAATCATTCAAATACATGGCCTGTGGGGGCCATTCTCATTCAAACCACATCTGTGGAATACGAAAGGCAGGTTCCTGGACTGACTGGTGTCACCGTTGCTGCTGCTTCTGGTGTTGTTTGAAAAGTGACAGTGAAGCCAAGTAAAGGTTCCCAGCAAGTCATTTTGAACCTGTAAGTGCAGAACTGACTGGACAGTTACCCCAGTTCCCACTCTTGATAAACATTAATAAGGATAATAAAGAACCAGGCTGATCATTCTCATCAGAGATTCTGCCTTTCCAAGTCTTAGGTTTTAAACATCCCAAAGTCAGGACCCAGGTATCTTTCTTGATCACTGTCTAGAAAATGAGTGTGTGCAAGTTCACTGTTCACAGGAAGATAGAAGCTATCTCTGGTTGCTTCCTTCTAAGAAAAAGGCAAGAGTCGAGAGCTGGCTGAGTTACACTATTAGGACAGTTTCACTGTGCTCTTCTATAGTAAGACATACTACAACTTAAAGCTGTGCCATACACACATGCACAAGACACCTTCCCCTGCAAGCTTATGAGAGAAGATCTTTATTATATAGAAGAAAGGAGACTGGATTCACTGCAGCTCAAGAAATGGTGCTTTGGTTTGTGTCTGAAATGGCTACCACATGCTCATATATTTGAACATTTGGCTTTTTGTTAGTGGTGAGACCTAGGTGACAGAAGGAGGTCATTTGGGGTGGGTCTTGGAAACGAAACTCACTCTAGTTTCACCCTTCATTCTCTATACACTCCTCAATCATGAAGCCACTTTACCGTGCCTTCTCCTCCACAATGAACTGAAATCTCTCGGTAACCAGGAGTCAGAAAAATCCCATTCTCCATTTACTGGCTTCTGCTAGCTTTTTTTTCCACAACAATGAAAAGAACATACAATACAAGATAAAGAAGCAAGTTTCAATCTGTTCTGAAAAGGAGACTCAAGATACTTGACCATTATTCCCATGTGCCTTCCTTCCACAGTGACCCTGCCACAGTACCAAGTCCATGTACACATCCAAGCCTACTCGTTGCTGCTTCAGGGGTTTCCTCTATGCTTTCTTCCTTACAAACAGTCATGGCAATCTATTTCTCCTATATGGAAATATTTGGAGAAAAGCCAGATATGGGCGCTATCTTGAAACATATAGGCCAAGGACCTCACATCAGGGAAGCGCTGATAACAAAACCCCTTTGAGGGATAGCTGCCTCTTTCTCACCTGTGGGTCTCAAGCTGGGAACCATGGTGACCATACCCAGACCCTGACCCTAAATAGACTCTTAAATAATTTGTTCTTTACTGAGCTTTTCCTAAATCAGAGAAACCCGAGTGACTCCAGGATCTGCAGTGCCATTGAATGAAAGCTTTCGCCATTTTCCAAACACTCCTTTTGATTTAGAGCACTTTCCCAGGTCATGCTTTAAATATAATCACAGTCTAACTCATCCTAATGGGGCATGTTACACAATAAGCAAGTTCCATTAGATACCAAAGCAAATTAGAAGGGTCGTTTGCTGCGTTCTGTGCTCCCAGGGAACCCGCTAAAGCTGTTTAGCTTGCCTTCCTTACTGAACACCCTGCCAGCTTCAAAGCATTTAAAATAATCAATTAACTAATCCCTCAAAGACCTCAAAGGGTTGAGCAAATGGTCTCATAACATTTTAGAGATATATTTTTAAAAGATAGGAAAAAAATAGTGGACTGAAAAGCAGTTGGATTACACAGCGATGCAGAAAACCTGAGCAGCCAGCAGCCAATACTTAGGGTTAAGACCGAAACAAAAGAGTTTTCCTCCACCAGGGACCTTCTGCTTCTATCACTCACTATTAGAAGATTCATCTGAAAAATTCCAGAATTGGCGTTAGATTTCCAAAGCAACTGTGACCAGTCACTCAAAGAAATAAAATATTATTTAGATAAGCAAAAATGTGCGGGGCATGGAAGAATTCCCCCCAAATTTGAAACGCAAGGTCAGCACCACAAGAGGAAGAGGAATTAAAGATGGCTACTTTGGAACTGACGGGGGCTTACAAGTGAATGAAGCATTCAGCATGAACACAAACTAAGACAGTCTAGGATGCTCACACCGATTCTTGCAACGCACTGTAGGATTGGGTAATGGAGAGGGTGATATTATCCCCATCCTAAATCTGAGACCGCCGAGGACCAGGTTGGTTAAATGACCTCTACTCTCACTTAACAAGTGACAACCATGTGTTCAAACCTAGGTCAAATGGAAGATGATCACTAGGCTAACCTGCTCTGTAACACAAGGACTCTTGAGATAAGCTTTCTCTGCTGGAGCCCTGAAACAGACAGCTAGCAGATGCGACTGAGGAACTTGAGGAAAACTGCATCAATGGTTTCTCTACCGTGATGTGGCAGGGAGTTGAACTAAGTCGATGGGGTTGGGAGGGCGGGGAACTAGACTTAGAAATCATGTCTCCTAGCGACTAGTGGGCTTGAAGGCAACAACACATGGTCACTGCAGTCACTTTCGGAAAGTAGCAAAATACGAGAACTACAGGAGAGAAAAACAGGTAAAATATACCAAAAGACGAACAAACAAGGGATCGCCTCCATTAGAACATCAGCGGGGGTGGGGGGGTCTATACATCCCTTGATTTAGTCAATGGCTACTGCACACTGAATAAACAGCTACACCTATCAATTCTTTCAATTTTCACTCTGCTAAATCCCTGTGCAATGAAGAGTGACTGTATCATTAAGGCCTAAATGGACATTGAAAGGAAAGCCTATTATGAAGCAATATTTAATTAAGATGAAGTGCAGACATCAGTGGCAGTCCCATTAGTCCCCCGAAACAGCCCTCGGTATTCAAAGAGGTTCCTCTGCCCTGCACAACGTATACAGCCTGCTGAGGGAGCACAACTGGCTCCCAAGGGAAAGAGACAATTATGGACTACGCATCATGGTGGGGACTTTCCCCCATTATGTTGTTGCTGTTCTAATCAATGACTGCCTAAAAACTCAGAGAAAGTAACTGAATCCCCCAGATTTCCCTCACTGGAGAACTTGGCTAAAGAATGTCTAACCTATCACCGGGTCTTGACATTCACCATGCATCATGGTAGAAACGTAACTGAATCCCCCAGATTTCCCTCACTGGAGAACTTGGCTAAAGAATGTCTAACCTATCACCGGGTCTTGACATTCACCATGCATCATGGTAGAAACGGAGCCAGCCGGATCAGCAGATAGTAATGGCTGGAGCAGCAACTCACCATAATGAAGAACAAAGCCTGTGGCAAAGTTAGCAGGCTGTTCCAGAGTTTTGCCTCAGGTGGCTGTAGGTTTAGCTGAAGGTAGTACCTACTGGGGTAACAGATACCTTCTCAGCTAACCAGAGTTACAATGAAGGAAACATTGCCCTGGCCCAGATACTTCCCACTGCAGGGCAACGAGAGTGGTGGCCAAAAGACTAAGGAAGGGGCAATGGGGGAGGGGTTACAAGGCAATGAGCATGGTGGTCCAAAGACTAAGGAAAAGGTAATGAGTTGAGGGGGTGATTGTTTTTTTTCTTCATCAGAGCTTCAATTTTTTTTTAGGACAAAACTTACTGCATGTAGCAAACAGTATGCTCTTGCGGATGGTCCCATATTCGGGAAGCTGTGGGCAATACCAGTTGGATTAGTTTTTTTTTTTTAAAGAGGACACAAAGTTGGGGGATTCAGGAAGTGGGGATGAATTTGGGAGTAATCAGGAGAAGGAATAGGATAAGGATATGGCCAAAACACATCACATAAAATTATCAGAGAAATAATAAAACTATAATAAAATAGAAAGAAAGTAAACCTGAGGAGAGGAAAAAGTAATTGTGATTTAAAAGTGGGGGACAAGCTGGAGAAGGGGAGGGGGCATTTCTGGAAGGATGCTGTGATGAAACCCAACACTTTGTATGCTAGCCTCACATATTCTTTTAAACTGAGGAAAGGAAGGAAGGAAGGGAGGGAAGGAGGGAAGGAAGGAGGGAGGGATGGAGGGAGGGAGGGAGGGAGGGAGGGAAGGAGGGAAGGAGGGAGGGGAGGGAGAAGGAACACTCTTCTCCCCCTCACCCCATCCCTACCCTCCTCCCCCCGCCCCAGCCACCAGGCCCTCCCGCTTCCTCCGTCCCTCCAGTCCAACCCAAAGATCCCTCCCAAGAAAAGGAAAAGAAAGAAAGAAAGAAAGAAGGAAGGAAAGGGTGTAGAGGGAGAGACAGAGCAGGAAGGGAGGAAGGATACCTGAAATTACCCCTCTTCATACACTTCAACAGTCAATACTAAGCTGTTTTGAAATCTCCTCCGCCAATGAAATTAATTCAAAACTCTTCAATTTAACCTCAGGAAGATTCTTAGGACAAGGACAAAAACCAACCACATACTTTGCCAGATATCACAAAAAGAATTCTCGCCCAACTGCTAATGTCCCCTCTATACTCCTTCATCTAGGTCTCTCTAATCCACATGACTCTCAGCACTGTTATAAGCCCCTACTAGGATGGCCTATTATGCCATGCTTAAAGCATTCATCTGGTTTTCTAGCCCAAAGTCCCAAAGTCTTCCACAGTCTCCTAAAGACCAGCTTGGTCAGGTCCATTGCAGCAACACCCCAGCCCCTTATACTAACTTCTGTCTTAGTTACTGTTCTCTTTGCTATAAAGAGACAGCATTACCAAGGCCATGTATAAAAGAAAGCATTTAACTGGGGGCTTGATTTTGGTTTTAGAGGTTAGTTCATGATCATCATAGTGAGAGGTAGACAGGCAGGACACTGGAGTAGTAGCTGAGTGATGTGGGATTCCCCTCTTTATGCTATGAATACCATTGGTTAATAAAGAAACTGCCTTGGCCTGGTGATAGGGCAGAATGTAGGTAGGCAGGGAAAACTAAACTGAATGCTGGGAGAAGGAAGGCAGAGTTTAGAAAAAGCCAAGTAGCTTCCGCCAGAGACAGATGCTGGATGGAACTTTACTGAGTAAGCTACAGCCACATTAGTTTAGGATATGAGTTAGCGAGAAATACGCTTAAGCTATTGGCCAAACAGTATTGTAAATAATATAGTTTCTGTGTGATTATTTTGGGTCTAAGCTGCCAAGCAGCCGGGAATGAAATAAGCAGCCTCCCTACAACAGCTGAGAGCTGTATATCCTGATCTGCAAGCAGCAGGCAGACAGAGAGAGACTGGGCCTGGCTTTGAAACCTTAAAGCCCATCCTCAGTGACACACCTTCTCCAACAAGGCTACACCTCTTAATCCTTCCCAAGTAGTTCCACTAACTGGGGACCAAACATTCAAATTTATAAGCCTATGGAGGCCATTATTATTCAAGCCATCACAGTTGGCTAAGCAGGACCTGCATAATAAAAACACTAATTTGCATGCCATCATGGACAAGGTAAGGTTCCCCCCTTAGATGAAGAGTTACAGCTACAGAGACCAACAGCTACAGAGACAGGGAGAATCCACTTTCTCAGAGGACGAGCTCCCTAATAGGATGCCCTATGACTACCCAAGTATTCAGCACAGGTACATACAAGTAATCCTATTTGGACAATACAAGTATTCTATTCAAGGTAGGGGTATGTGTGTGTGTGTGTGTGTGTGTGTGTATATACAGTAATATATAGTAATATATAGACTATTATAGAAGAGGTCATGAATTTGAGAGGGAGCAGAAGACACAGGAGGACTTGGAGGGGGCAAAAGGAAGCATGCAAATGATATCGATATAGTACTTGGTAGGAAAGTCTCAAAAAACTTCATATATTTTTTTAAAAAGTATCTTTTTTCCTTTTATTGAAAATAAATTCTTTTCTCATATGTTATATTCTGATGACAGTTCCCTCCTTCATACTCCCAGTTCCTCCCTACATCCCCTCCCCTTTGAATCCACTCCCTCTCTGTCTCTCGTTAGAAAAGAATAGACTTCTAAGAGATAACAACCAAAAGTGGCAAAAGAAAACATAAGACAGAACAAACACCATCATCATCATCAAAGTTGGACAAGGCAACCCAACAGGAGAAAGGAGCCCAAGAGCAGGCACAAGAATCACAGCCCCACTCATTTTCACACTCAGGAGTCCCAGAAAAATACTAAGCAAAGGCTACAGTATGTACTCAGGGGACCTGGCTGATGACAACACCCACACAACTCATTGTGTAGTTGGTGCCTAAATGGAGCTTTTACCCCTGTGTTCTAGAGTCTTTGGTGCAGGAAGGCACTCTTCAAGCTACCAAAAGATAAATGTAAATACCAACTCAGCCGTAAAACCTTTGACCTACAATCCGCCCTGTCTAGAGCAATGGTGGCAGAGAACCTGTGGGAGGAGCCAAGCAATGTCAGATTTGACCTAAGGCCAGCTCCCCCCACAAGGTAGAACTCTTACCTGGCATTGCTTGGGTAACCAGAAACCAGAGACTAGATAACTCAGAGACCTAGAATTAAACTAAACATTATTGGTGTAAAAAGTATCAATAAAATGACTCCTGATGATAGTCTGCTATACTTATACAACAGTGCCTTAATCAGTCACCATCAGAGAGGCTTCCTCTGGCAGCAGATGAGAGCAGATGCAAAACCCCGCAGCCAGAATGATGAGGAGAGTCTAAATGGGATGTCTCCATCAGCTCCTCCCCTCGGAGCTCAGGCAACCACATGGAAGAGGAGGCAGGACGAGTATAGGAGCCAGAGCGGGTAGAGGACACCAGAACAAGGCCGTCTGAGTCAACTCAGCAATGCACAGATGAGCTCACAGAGACTGAGCAGCAAGCCCAGGGCTGACACGGGCTGCGCCAGGTCCTCTGTGTGTATAAAATAAAAGTATCTTAATGAGCACCCAGAATGAACCCGGGACTCTTGCTGGTGAAAACGGGGCACCCTAGAGATCATGCCTGGATCAAAATAGCTCTCACATTCCTTAAGTTCACATGAATACAGCGGCACTTACAGGAGCCTACATGCTTAAGAGGCGCGTTCACACCAACGCTCCTCTCCCCTCCACTAACGGAATGCGAGGGAACTGAGAGGACAGGCAAGCTCACTACAGCACACAGGCGACGTGCTGCTTGGCGTCGGGTAGTACAAGTTCTTGTACATGTCACTGTCAACTTTTTAATTCAATCGTCTATTTGACAATAAAAACTTAAAATACATGTCTATCCATTATAATATGGGCAAATCTAGAAAATTGCCAATTGTAATTGTCTATTTTAAGGTCTTGAAATATTACATAAAATGGTCATTGGTTACCAAAAAGCTTACAGCATTCTAAAGTAACAGTTTAAAGGGGATACGTGATTATCAGCCCGGGGCTCCTACTCGGCATGACAACACCATGCCCCGTCACAGCACAGACGTCGCCGTGCGTGCTGTTGCTCTGTTCTCTGCAGTGCCCTGGACAATTTTCCTTCAGTTACCAGGTCTCTCTCAGGGTAGTTTCCATTGGTAGATCACAACAGAACTCTGGTGATAAATACGTACCCTGTAGGGCTTCTGTATGTTATTTTCAAAAGATGTCTATCTCCTGAGATTTTTAAAAATTATTTCCACTTAAATCATTTTTAAATTTTATTTAAAAATAAACACCATTTTAACCAACAGGAGCAATTCTGTCTGATACTTTACCTCAAATACCTCCATGGATTATTTTCAGCATATTATTTTCAGTATAACATATTTATTATTCAGACAGTATGCCCATTTTTCATAAAGTCGCCAGCTAACTGCATTTCTAAACTCTGTACTAAGCAACGAGGAAGAAGACATCACAAATCACCGGGCAATAACACTGACAACTGCTGGGGCCTCCGACAATACTAAATGCCGAAGACAAAGCAGCCAATCATACAGACCCAAGCGAGGGTCGCTTTGCATAATGAAACGAAACGCTGCATGTGAAAGCGAGACAACCCTGACTCCGATTTGTCCAGGAGGGTAGCTGCCCTAGATGTCTGTCAAGACTGTGCATCAGAGTGTGTTCTTAATCAGCGAGCAATCAAAACAAATATTTCACTTCACTTCGTAAAGCCCAGCCGTGTGATTGCATCTGACACATCTAGGGGAAGCGAATCCCTTACAGTTCACTTCTTCCCGTCCCAAATGGAGGCTAGGCTGCCTGAAGCCAGAGTCTCTACTCTGCCACGTAGTAAACAGAAGGACACCGGGCATTTCAGGGGATCCAGTGCAGTCATGATTTCTTACTGGAATTAAGAATTACAATAACAGTGACCCTCTACCTAAATGGGACTTTCAAAGTCAGTGGGGGGTCTCACAAATCAGCCCTGGTAGGAAATTAGGGTGAGATTCTTTTCAACAGAAACAAAGGCAGCAGTGTGGTTATTTCCATCCTTTTGGCAGTCCCACAAAAGCGGGGGGTGGGGGGGGGGACACTTCAGTTACTTACTAGTTTGGAATGGTTGAATGATTTCTTCATTCGTTTGCTCATAGAGTGTGTTGCATGGTGTGTACAGCCAGACCGCATAGGGTTTCTCAGTCTACCACTTCCTAAGACCGAGATGCTCACAAATTTCTGCCTTATCTGCGCTTCACTTTCTCAAACGCTCAATTTCAAAAATGCTGATAATACCAGTGACTACTCCACAGAGTTAATGAAAGGATTAGATACAAATAAAGCCTTTATAAGGGTGAGTAACCATTCAACAAAGAGCACAATTAATATTTAAAGAATTCAGTTAAGCCTGCTTAGGTCCACTAACTGATTGGATGCGTGTCCTTGGCAAAGCCATGCTCAGAGTAAGAGACTATGAAAGAGGAACCCCATGAATCCTAACCCTACACACCTATACATATTCACCTGGTATAATAGTAATAAATAATAATAATAATTATAACAAAATAATAATAATAATCTAGAAAGATATACAGCAAATTTTTACCACTGGTTTCTTAGGAGTGGGTTTGGCTGGAAGAAATGAAAGAGAAGAGAAAGTAAAGATGTGTGGTAAGACCTAAACACGTGACTACTTAAAGTCAGAGCTACCTAGCCTTGGGCTTGGCAACAGAAGTCAGCACAGGGCTGGGAAGGAAGAGAGGCTGTTGGAGGCCAGTCCTGACTAGGCGCTTCCTTCCCACCTGCTCTTTGTCTTGTGACTGCTAGCTACTGGAGAACACGGAGTGTGTGGGTAACTTCAGCTGTCCCGGTAGCCACAGATGATCCATTAATAGGTGAGTCCGTCCCTGGAGGCATGTGTCCCTGGATGTGTCAGTGGGATTATGAGGTTATATGGCAGAGCTTAAGCAATGGACGTTTCCTTCCCCTTCACACTATAGCTCCAGTGTGGATGAGCACAGCTCCATGCTGGACCCCATGGAGGCCCCAGGGGGAGGGCCCCAGCCTCCATGTGGAACAGAGCTGAACTCAGGGCAGAGGGAAAGGGAGTGGGTGGCTGTTACAGTTTTGTCTGCACGTGGCTCATCTCTTCTGTTCACATTCCTTTGCCAGAGAAAGGCACGTGTGTCTGAACAGTGTGTGCTATGTGAGTGTTTGCACTCAACAGTGTGTGCTTTGTGTGTGTGCACTCAACAATGAAGTGCCATGTGCATGTCTGCACTCAACAGTGTGCTACATGAGTGTGTCTGCACTCAATAGTGTGTGTTATGTGAGTGTCTGCACTCAACAGTGATGTGCTGCCATGTGTGTGCACTCAAGAGTGTGTGCTACATGAGTGTGTGTGCACTCAACAGTGTATGCTACATGAGCATGTGCACTCAACAGTGTGTGCTATATGAGTGTGCATGCACTCAACAGTGATGTGCTGCCATGTGTGTGCACTCAAGAGTGTGTGCTACATGAGTGTGTGTGCACTCAACAGTGTATGCTACATGAGCATGTGCACTCAACAGTGTGTGCTATATGAGTGTGCATGCACTCAACAGTGTGTGCTACCATGTGTGTGCACTCAACAGTGTGTGCAATCATGAGTGTGTGTGCACTCAACAATGTGTGCTGCCTGCCTTCCATCACGAAGGTTCCAGTGTCGTGGATAATGAGGCCGTCAGTCGTACTGATTCCCCCCAGAGCACTGAACGGTTCACACAGCTTCTCCATTGCTCCCTGAGAGCTGGTCCACAGTTTGCTACTGAATGCCTTAAGCTGGATGCATTTCAGAATTCTGAACTCCATTATCACACATTAGGTAATCATTGAAATGAGATTTGGGTAGCACTTGCATTAAATACTTTGGTAGAAAAATAGCCAGATGAAATGAGATAAAACCAGAAATTGCCTCACCCAGGTTTAGGACTGGCAATTCCACTAAACAAATTTGCATCATGCTTATGAAAAAATAAAGATTTTCAGAGCTGTGAAATTGAGGTTGTAAATATTATAGAGAGTTAGTTATTGAGAAAATCCACTTTCAAGGTCCTTCTTCCAGCAAAAATGAAACAAAACTCAGAATATAGAGAACCTTAAAAAGTAAAGTAGCATGTTCAGCAGGTCCATGAGACGCTCCCTCTACTTCTTGTCATGTCCATAAAATTATATCAAAATTTTAACTCTACCTCCAGGGTATAAAGCATCAAGAAAAATAGGAAGAGTGGGGAGGAAATCAAAGCAAATTTGAACACACTTCAGATCACTCCCCATTTTATCTCTGACCTATATTTACATGAAAGATAATTGTTCATTTCAATAATCTCTCAGTAGCTAAAATTTCAATATGCATTCAGGAGTTTGGACAAATAAAAGGTGATGAGCTAGAGAAATCATCTTGAACAAACATGAAGACAAAACGGCATGGAAAGTAAACACACTACACCAGCTCCTGCTATCGGGCAATCCAAAGCCAGAAACCTGGCTGATGAGCTCTTACCTTCAGAAGGGCTGTGGCAGCCACTGTTCTAGGAACGGGTTGTGAAAGAAGCATGCGTTGTGGTATCATTGTCCTCTGTGCCACATGCTTGTTGTGTGAGCTTTAGCCGCATGGCACATTCATCTCTTCCATGTAAGACAGCTAGTGACCTTACATCTGCATCTGTTAGGTTTGACAACTCTACAGAGATGTGATACACAGCCCAGAGTTATCAGAGAGACTCGGTAAAATATTCAGGAATCAGCAGACAGGACCCTCAGGGACTCTTAGCTCCCCAATTTCATCCTTCACCTAGTTAAGTGTGAACGGTCCTGCCAGAGCTGTAGAGATGTAAAAAGCTCTCCGTCCTGAGGTTGGCAGGAAGTTCCAGGTGGATGCAGGGCAAAGCTGCCTGACTCTCTGTGAGCTCAGGATGACAGGTGTTCAAGTCCTCTGAGCCTTGTAGCCAGACAGGAAAGCCTAGAAGGGGAAATAAATGAACCACAAGCCCCTGGGTCTGCTCATGGGACCACGTACAGCGCAACAGAGGGCCACAGCTCTCAGAATGAAGGATGCTCACGTAGCCCCAATACCAGAGCAACATGAAAGATTCTTGGGATGAATCCATTGTGTTTTTCCAAGATGTCCCGTAAGTCTATCATGGACAGTTAA
This sequence comes from Arvicola amphibius, assembly GCF_903992535.2. Classification (NCBI taxonomy): domain Eukaryota; kingdom Metazoa; phylum Chordata; class Mammalia; order Rodentia; family Cricetidae; genus Arvicola; species Arvicola amphibius. The sequence continues at coordinate 8,530,036 of NC_052047.1, read as the reverse complement.
GCCTCTGTTAAATGAAATGGGGTATACATTTTCAGCCGATGCTTTGTCAGCCGTTGCTTGCTAGGGGTGGAAATCACATCCTGGATGTACTGCTCTTCTCGCCTGTGGGAGAAGGAATCGATCGGAGCAGGGAAATATGCTTAGATTCTTCTTAGAAAGCCACCATGTGGGCGGAAAGGCATGGAGAGGGATCAGTTGGTACACTGAGATGTGGGGGCAGCTGCATACGCATTTGGCACCACCGTTTTATTGATGGCCTGCTCTGCCTCACTGGCAGAAGGGCTGGCTAGTTGAAAGCCCAGGAGCCCTACCGAACAGCAATGAGTTTGGCTGGAGCTCAGACATAGTCCACCATTTATAAAACAGTCAACTTCCCTGTGTAGCCTTGTTCAAGGTCAGTATTACACTCTAAAAGCCCTCCCACGTAAGAGTCAGGTAGATGATTCCCTGTGACGAGACCCTCAGCTGCGTCAGCCAGTGCTTCATTTCCTTCCCAGGGAAGGCATTTCCACAGACCAAGGAGTTCTTACCCATCCACTGTCAGCCCCCTTGAAGCTCACCATCTTTCTGGTACCAAATTGACATCTCCTGATAGCAAACCACACCTTCCACTCACCATGACAGTTAGGAGTTAAAAGGATGCTTTGTCCCTCCAGTCCACATTATTCTGATTCTAGCCTGGGCTGTCACAATGCCTGCTCAGAAGGGTCAGAGTAGGCGTAGCTCAGAAAACGTGCACTGCAGAGCCCTAGGGCCCACTCCCTGTTGTTCTTATCTCAAAGACAAGAAGGCCAGGAATCTGTATTAAAACAAATACCTAACATTATTCCACCTCAGGTCCAAAACTCTGTGAAAATCAGCAAATAGAGTCTGGAGTGAAATTCTGTCTGACATTTACTAAGCATGGAAATGCAAAATCAGTATAGATTCAAAACCACAGGAAATACCGATGTGAGCTTGTGCTAGCCCCAGCTGGATGACCCATGCTATAAATGCCCTACAGTTCAGTATTCACCTTGAACTCTCAAATTAGTCACAAGAAGCTCTAAATATTTTATACAAATTCTGATTCACAAATGACAGAATAAAGTCAATACCTAGTGCCATACCGAACACTAAACGCTTTCCCAGTGAGGTTTACACCTCGGCACCTTGGACCTGCACTTGATTTGAGCAGCACTTAAGTACTAGGTTTATGCACCGAGGCAATACACCTGTATAAGGCAATGCTTGATTTACAATTGATTTTATGTTGCTGGTGCCGAACTTAAGGTATGAGCCACTCCTGCCGTCTCTGGAACTTCAATCCCTCTTTCAAGCCCGTTTATTTTTGCATATCTGCAGATGTTATCTACTTTTTCCTCCACAGCATGACTACTATAAGACTATTTTTAATGTAAAATGAGATCTCTCTGCAAGAACTAAAGGCAAAGGTGAAGAAGAAAAGAGGAAAAGAAGCATGTGGTGAGCACCAGGACACTGTTCCCATTGCAGACTCTTCCATGAAGGACTTGCCGCTCGTCCACTCCTGCATCCTCTGCAGCTGCTCTTGTGCACTCCTGCATCCCCAGCAGCCGCTGCTCTCGTTTACTCCTGCATCCTCTGCGGTCACTGCTCTCGTCCACTCCTGCATCCTCTGCAGCTGCTCTCGTCCACTCCCGCATCCTCTGCAGACGCTGCTCTTGTCCACTCCTGCATCCCCAGCAGCCGCTGCTCTCGTCAACTCCTGCATCCTCTGCAGCTGCTGCTCTCATCCTCTCCTGCATCCCCAGCAGCCGCTGCTCTCGTCCACTCCTGCATCCTCTGCAGCTGCTCTTGTGCACTCCTGCATCCTCAACAGCATTTTTCCCTTTCACTTGCCTAGTGACGTGAATTCCACACCAGTCCTGGCAACCCCAGGCGTCAGCCCTGTATTACACAAGAGGAACCATATTTGAACACAAGAGGACTCAGCCCCCAGGGACTCAGCCAGTGCTCTCAAACATGTGTGGCACCCAGCCTGCCACCTCCTCATACAGGAGACCACTACAGGAGAAGAAAGGCCTGCTACCGCTATATGGGGACATCCCAGCCCACATCACTGCTTAGCTCTGGTCTCATCATCCCACCCCACCCTCACCCCCACTGGGGAATGACTAGAGTAGTTCACTGCCTCCACTCAGCAGCTGGGAATATAATAAGTGGTACTGACTGAGCGCAGAGTTCTGCGGAACTGAAAATTAACAGTGGACTACATGGTACAGAGAAAGCAGTCCAGCCAGAGAAGCTGATGGATGACTTCCTGAAAGAGAAATCACCAGTAGAGTCTCAAAGTGTGAGTAGGGTTTTCCCAACCAAAGGAGGGAACAAGGAAGGAGATGACGAAGAAATGTGACCAAAGGGAGCATGGCTGGCATCTGGGGCAAGGGCAGACAGCGGTTCAGCATGGCTGGGCTACACAGTATAAACGTGGAAAGGGAGTATATGAAGCAGAAGGCCAAGCACAGGCCAAGGTGTACAGGGTGTAGATTGATTTTATGAGGAGGAGTTGCCAAGAACCACATTGAATGGAAGACTAGGCTACTTTGCATTTATTTATTACTTTGATTACTATTTTAGTATCAGGGACTGAGTTCAGGGCCTCATACATGCTAGGCAAGCACTCCACAGCTGAGCTGTATCTCCAACTAGATTTGCATATTTTGAACCTCCTTGGTCAAAGTAAGGACGACTGGTATGGGGTGGGCAGGGCAGAGTTAGAGGTGTCAAAAGCAGTTATGAGGCTTCTGCCATGATCAAGCCCAAACATGATGATGCTCCTATAAATTCAGAGGTGATCACGAGGAAGAAATGGGTCTGAACAATTGTTGATAGGAGTCAACCAATTGGGTGTGTGTAGGCAGAGTTTTCCCGTCCCAGCCACCACTTCCAAATTGCCACACAGAGGCTTATATTAATTGTCAATGCTGAGCCGTTATCTCAGGCTTATTGCTAGTAGAGTCTTACACTTACACTAACCCCCATTTCTTGTGTAGGCTTTGCCATGTGGCCTGGTCCCTTTTCTCAGGGCGGCGTGCCCATCTTGCTTTCTCTGCATCTGCAGCTGACTCTCCTACTCCGCCCTTCTTCCCATCATTCTTAGTTTGGCTTTCCCACCTAACTTCCTGCCTGGCTACAGGCCTGTCAGCTTTTTATTAACCGACGAGAGTCCTACATTCTCACAGTGTGCAGAAGGATTACCCCACAGCACGTGTGTCCCATAAGGAGAACTTCAAGCTACTCCCAGCTCTCCAGCTCCAGTGACTCAGCATTCATTTTACCAGAGCAGGAGGAAAAGAAATCTGAGCTGTCACTATGAGGCTCTTTATGACGTCATCATGAATCCCAGCTCCCTGCTCACAAGACAAGGACTCCCCAAAATGCTGATGTCTTCTAAGACATTACTTACCTTACAGTAAAGAAATCCTTTCCTTGAAGGGTTTGTTGGCAGAAGTTTCAGCATCTGCATTCCATTTCTCCTTCCCCAACTCCACTATGGTGAGTGTCCCAATACAGGAACAAGTGTTTTTCTTTCTGCACTTAGCTTGGCGCTGCTGGAACGAGACTACATGGTAGTGCTCACACTCAGTGTCGGTCCACACACACCCCGTTAGCGTGCCAGTGTTAGAAATCTACTGCTGATGAGGAGGGTCTGTGATGGCATCAGAAGCAAATCTTAAGAACCAAGTCTATAGCGGCTTCTCTGGTATTTTGGAAAAGCAAAATATGATCACTTATTAACAAATAAGACTTCCAAGTAAGAATGCATGGGTGTTTGCTGTTCCCTAGATTTAATCTTATTTGCATTCCTTAAACTTAATTTCCAAAGAACTATAAATGCAACCCATCACTTTATTCCTAAATAAACACGAAACTCAGGACATTCTCTTCCTCCTTAATAACGACTGAATTTGTTGGCTGAGGAAAGAAAATAAAAAAGCTAATAAACTAACATGATGATCTTTTCAAATTATCCCAACTGAAGTCCTGACTGAGATGCTGCAAAGCTACCAGAAACATATAAGTGTACATGGTTGCTGGCAATATGCATTGTAAATAAGGCATGCATATTTGCAAGTGTATTCAAACGTGAACTAACAGAACCACCTCAAATACCTATTTATGCTAAGAAAGTAAAGAGTAGGAAAGAATAGCACATCAGTTCCAAGTTCCTGCTGCAATCCAAGCTGCTCCCCTGATGTTCTGTCTGTGCCAGTTTGGTTTCTGGATGGAGTTTGCACACAGGGCATTTGAAGAACTCTCTGTATCAGTATCTGGAGGGAAGGCAGGAAACACCGGTGGTTAGGGGAAAAGCTGGACCACAGCGTAGTGACAGCCAAGACTTCAGCTGATTCTAAAAACATTTTGGGCTTCAGGATAGACTGATCTCGAGATGGGAAGAGGGCCTTTAATAAAGAGCCAACAGGTTTAGTGAGAGTTGGCAGCCAAGGACAAACGCCTAAAGAGGGGTTTAACTGGATGTGATGTGCAGCCAGCAGTCCTGGGGCCCAGGTAATGGGTGTCTGCTCTAAAGACAGGGTTCAGATACACACAGCACACCAAGTCCTTTTGCTTGTGCATTTGAGGAAATGGAGCAAAGCTGCCAGTAAGTTTGTTTGGATCAGTGAAATCACAGAGACCTTAAAAAACACCGTAAACTCAAGACCCTTATCTGTCAAAATGGGGCAAGATACGTATTTCTCAACTGTCTTCAGTCTTGCAAGTCCGTAAGTGGGGTGAAAAGATGGTTCAGCAGTTACGAGCACTTATGGCTCTTGTTAAGGACCTGGGTTTGGTTTCCAGCACTAACCTGGTGGCTCACAAATCATCTGTAACTACAGTTTCAGGGCATCTGACATCTTCTGGGGCTACAGGCACCAAACACATACGTGGCACACAAACACACATACAAGCAAACTACTCATACATGTAAAATAACAATAAATGGATACTTTTTGTTTTGCTTTTTTTTTTGAGACATGGTTTCTCTGCATGGGCCTGGCTGTTCCAGAACTTGTTGTAGACCAGGCTGTCCTCAGACTTACAGAGATCCACCTGCCTCTGCCTCCTGAGTGCTAGGATTAAAGGCGTGTGCCACCATGCTTGGCTAATGAATTCTTTTTTTAAAGTCTAGATGTGAGCCAAATTTATTACACTGTTTAGGTGGGATTTTATAGCGCCCGTTTAGGTCTTGTATGTGTGTGGCTATGTGACTTCGTGTACTGGGATGTATACTGGGCATCAAATCCATGGCCACGTACATGCTAAGCAAGTGCTATACACCTGAGCTGAAACCAGGATCTTGAATAACATTTTCTATGTACATCTGGAGTCCTTCAATAATCAGTATTTGCCATACATTCATGTTCACTTTATATCACCCAGACTAGCGGACTGTGAAGGGCTCTGAACTGTAAGAAATGCTGGGGGAAGTGATAGAAAGGTATGTCTTTGTTTTGATGGCATTAATCTTCCAAACTTAATGATTTATTCTAAATCAATTGAAAGGAATATGTAGATTTTTTCAACTGTGGTATTATTATCATTGGAATGTGTGTGTGTGTGTGTGTGTGTGTGTGTGTGTCTTAGGACACAGTCACTAGGAATATGTTGTCTGGGCAATAAAAAAAAAAAGGCATGTCTGTAGAGCAGCAGAGAGGACGCTCCCAGAATTACAATAACACGACCCAATGTCCCTTCTCAGGACGAGAAGGAAAGAAGCACCTCAGTCCAGATTCATGGGCTAGTTCTTCAGGAAAGGACTGCTAAGCGCAGGGAGGCTGACATAAAACTGACAGTCCATGGCAGAGATCTCCACTGAGAGGGCCTAGCTGCTGGCCCGGAAGATCAGAGGCATTCCCAAGCCTTCTGCTAGTCAAGGACTTGAACAGTGGAGAGGGGGAAGAGAACGTGTCTAGGAACTGTGGGTGTCAAGGTGACAGGGCACAATGATGGGGAGGTTGCTGCGCATCTGGGCTCTCTGGAGCTGGTGTCGGTGCCCAGAGGTTCAGCAGCTGGAACCAAAGGAGGGAAATGCTCTTTTCATTATGCAGAAGGAGGCTAACAGCCAGCAGGGGCCGGGTGAGCGTGTGCAGCAGTAACTTCCTTAGGAGCCAACCAGAAGTCTGCCGTGAGGCCTGGGAACCACTGACGTCATGATGACCTGGACCAATGAGAGAGAGACAACACCGCAGTCCAGATTGGTGCCACCCCTGGCTCCTGGGAGGGGGTATAAGAGACCTAGCCATGCCCTCAATAAAGGAGTCAGCTTTTGCTTTCGCCTGACTCCCAGTCTATGTGGTTGACTCCATGCCTTCTTGCCCCCTCCCCCAAGGGGTGTCTGTGCGGGGTATGTAGGGCAAATGGAACAACCAGAGCAGGAAACCAGCCAATCAAATGAGCACCCTGACTCTCAACCCAGAGCCAGTGAAAGAAACACACCCTAGATATGAGACCTGAACCCGGGAAAGAGACATATTTATCCCTGAACCCACGACCAAAGAAACATGCCCTGACTCTAAAATCAGTGCTAAAGAAACACACTTTGTCCTTAGAATCAGAGCCAATGAAATAAATATGTCCTGGTCCTAAGATAAGAGTCAAAAGGATAAAAAGGACCAATAAAAGAAACACAGTTTGGCCATGAAGTCAGAGCCAGTTCTGCCCTTGACCAGCTAAACTGACCAATCCCTGAGCATGGAAAACTAACCAATCCCTCTTCTTCCTGGGAAAACTCCACCCCTAAGAAGCCCTATATAGACCTCTCTGCCTCTTCATTTAGAGGCTGGCATTTACACCTCCCTAGCACAGGCCCCCACTCTCCTGGACTCCTCCTTCCCAAATAAATCTCTTTCTCAAAGAAGTCTAGGGTGACAGTCTTTGTTCGCCAAAGCAGAACAGAAGAACCTGACTGGGACCGAGCTGAAAAATCTTGCTGAGATACTCCCTAAGGGGGGCTGAGCAAGGCTGAGCAGAAAAACTAACAACTTCTCACAGGAGCCAGGGGAGATGGCTGCATTTCTGCAGGGGCTTCCCTTTAGCAGTGTTAGCAAAAGAAGTAACATCTTGGGACAGAGAAGAAGCAGGTGGCTCTGCTAGGACATTCCCTTAAGGGAACAGAGCAGAGCTCAGTTGTAAAGGTTCTCCAAGAGAAGAGCAGGATTGCTACATCCTGCAGGGAGTCCATTCCCCCAGTGTACCCTAGCTTCAGACAGCCTGCCTGGCTTCCTGAAAAATCAGGACACCTTCCCTCCAGGGCTGAGCTGCCCTATTGTTGCTGTATCCTCCCACTGAGCTGTCCTGTTGCAGCTCCAGCCTCTAGAGCTGCCCTACTGAGGCTCAATCCCTCCAGAGCTGTCCTATTGCAGCTCTAAGCATAGCCTGGCTTCCTGATAAGTCAGGCTGTCTTTGCAGCTCCATGCTGTAACACCCTACAGGGTTTCTCCCTGTTTATCTCATTAGCTCACATCCCTGCCAGGATCACCTGTAATAAAGCCGATACCAATGGTGGCTGGGAAGGGGTGTCACTTTCTCCAGTGGCATAACCACTGGTAAGTTGCCCGTGATCTGATAAATAACCTCAGACCCATATTCATGCAGGCAACCTAGTTAACCTCAGAGGGACATACACATGGACGTGAAGTAAGAGGGGACACTGGGGGAGACTAACCGTTTCTGCAGGATGTTGAGGGAAGATAAGCGGGGTGAAGGGGACTGAAGTTAATTATACACATGTCGGAGATCCTCAAAGAATGAAAAATAAATTAATGTAAAAAGAAATTCACAGTCTGAGACGGAAACAGTTCTGGAGTTTGGGGTTTGTTTTTTTTTTTCTAGAATATAAATGCAACACTACAGTACACAGTTAAGATGGGTGACAGAGAGCTGAAGAGATGGCTCAGCCAATAAGAGCACTTTTTACTCATGCAGGGGACCTCGGTTCAATTTCTAGCACCCCCATAGCAGCTCGCAAGCATCTATAACTCTAGTTCCGGGGGATTCAGCGCCCTCTTCTGGCCTTCAGGAACACCAGACATATAGGCAGAGAAAACACCCATACACATAAAATAAAGTAAAAAATAACTTATAAAGAATAGATAACATAGTAAATTCTGAGTTATATGTGTTTAGCCACAGATCTCGATGTAATTTCTACATGAAGGAAGCCAAGTTTCGCCTCATTTCTTCCGGAGTCTGTGGACCGGAGTCAGTATGACACCCAGCCCCCAGAGAACATTTGCAGATCAGCGGGAAGCCAGGGGAGCTGCTGCCAGCTGGAGCCAGGCAGTAAGCCTGGTGATGAAGATCCTCGCTGATGGGGTTAGACAGTCATGACGATCCCAGCTCCACCATCCAATGACATAGCCCTGAGCAAGTTACTCGGCTAGAACTGCATCCTAATTGTAAAATGGGGTGCTAATAGCCATCTACACGGATGGCTATAGGGATGAAGTAAAGACGAAGCACAAGATGCAGAACAATGCATGATGCGATGGTGTTGTGCTTGAAATGGAGGAAATGCTTCAGAGACACTGCTGTGTTCATGCGTGTAGACGCCTCTAAGAGGGTTTATGAACATGAGTAACAGCGATGGCTCCTTTGGGGGACGGCAACGGTGATGGGAAAGAGGGGATTTTAGTCAGTCTCTTTCATAATGAGCCATACACATATGGTATCTACTATTACCCACAACCACTATGTCAAAAGACAGTGTAGAGAGTGTGCGCCATTCTACGTGGAAGAATTGTTAGCGATGACAGCCACCCCTACAGCTGCCAGCCTCACCCCTGAGTTCTCAAGCCAGTCAACAGTCCTTAAAAAGTCGAGGCCTTGAAAGAAACCTGAGATTCTTGCCCGAGTCTTTAAGACCTGAGACTCCCCATGACTGTCCCAGAATTCCCAAGGCATTGCCCAGATCTAAACTTCTCTAATGCTTACCCGAGAGTTTCTATAGTATGCTTCCACTGCTCTCAAAGCTGACACAGAAAACAATACTAACACGACCAAATGAGAATTCCAACTCAAAGAACATAAACACAGGGAAAGGTCGGGATGGAGACAAGGCCAGGGCAGGACAGGGAATAATCCTAACCATAAGCAGAAGTACGACCCCCCCCATTTCCCTTTGTTCCCATAAATCACATCCGGAGTCCCTCCCTTTTAGCTATGCTTGGTTAAACCTGCACCTATCAGTTTAAACAGCAAACAGCCTAGACCCAAATGAGCTGGTATTAGACCACCTCTGTCCAGTGTGCTGGGCTCCGTCAGGCATGCCGGGCACCACGCGCCATGGATCTGTGGGTCCACAGTCACACAGAGACAGCTCTAGCCTGCTCCCCCAGCCTCAGGACCCCAGCAGAGCAGAAAGTGCCTTCAGGGCAGTTCCCTAGGGAAGCTCTGTACACTTTCCCCCCACACTCTCCCAAGAACACAGCTGTCTGATCTTAGGTGCTCTTCCCATGTCTTTGGCTTTTGTGTCTTGCTCGCATCCATTATCTGGTCTCAATGCCACTGCCAGCACAGAAAGGCACAAAAGTTACTGAACAGCACCACAGTCAGCATGGCCAGACAGCTGCTGTCGGCATATTCCCGTGTCCTGCACAGACGGCCTCGTTTGGGCAGTAAGTTATTTAAGCAAATCTGCATTTTTATATCCTACCCTGTACAAAAACAATCGGTTCCACTTGGGTACACAAGAATACAGAGAGAAGAAGGAACACATTGTGGTGTTAATATTGGAGCCTGAAGATCATTGAAGAGAGATCAATAAAGGTTCTACTGTCTACTGTCCGCAAAGGTGTCCCCTCCCAGCCAAGTTGATGTACGGGATGTTTTTCGGCCCATTCACCATGGTAATCTACCACTAATTCTCAGAGATTTATTTAATTATGAAGGATCAAGCCTTTCAAAAATAATTAATTATAAAAGCTACTTAATATTCAGAGGTGTCATGCAAGCAGAGAGCTGGCATTCTCTGTTTGTGGTTTAATTAGACAAGATGATGCAAAAAGCTGTCACTTGTGGGTGGGTGGCGGCGGAGAGGGACACACTGGGAAGCACGACCAGTTGGCCATCTGTAGCAAACACAAAAGCGTGGCTCTTCAGCTGGCCTCCCTTCCAGACAGCCCCTCACACTTGCCGTCTCATCCACGGGCAGTTCCTTTCTGTGGCACATGACTGGAGACAGAGGATAAGTGTGAACTGTAATCTCAAAGTCGATGCTTCATGGTTTCAGAAGGTCAGGGGAAACAAACAACAACTTAGTGCCTCAGTTTCTCCCACCAGAAAAACACAATTTGTAAATGTCACCCATCCATCTGCCTCCTGGAGCGGCAGCTGTTGAGTATTTTCTTCACAAATGGCCAGAAACATGCCAAGTAACAAAGCTGCTGCCTCCCCACAACACTCTTGTTACAATAAGCTGGCGAGAGGAGGCATCTCTGTTTTACGCTGAGTATTGCGTCCCAGTATCTCAGAGCTGGCTTTTCCAGCTGCTGTGCATCCACTGTCTGTATTATTATCTTTCCTGCAGTGTCCTTAGTCCAGCGATAACACTGCCCGGGACCACTCCTATCCACCATTGAGTCTGTGTTCACGTCTAAGCTCAGGCCACACTGAGGTCACTGGCTTTTGTCACTACTATTTCTATTCTAAAGGAAAAGAAACTGAAATTTAGAGCACTTGGGCGACCAGATCCGTGGCCTAAAATTAAGTGGCAAAATTGGGATTAAAATTCACACCCCATTCATTGTCTCCAAGCCCCTGAAGATTCTTCTGGAGAAAGAAGCAGATATTCAACTCTCTGCACGGGCAGAACAGCCAGGATTTGTGCTGTTTAGAGGTCACCATCACCACGGAACAGGGGAGCAGCAGAACTAACTGCCTTGTGAATGTGGTCATTCAGTGCACAGCCAGGCTCCCAGACAAAAAAGGACGTCAGTGGGAAACAGACGGAGTCTCCTCCCAGGTCACATGACCAAGCCATCCTGGACCAGTACTGCTATTGTGTTTCTAAGCTGAAAATCTGGCAATGTTTTGCGAAATTTGATAAAATTTAAATAAAAAGTAGATTTGAATGGCTAACTGAAGTCTGCTGAAAGTCAATTAAAGTTGGCCTTAAGGTTAGGAAATATTTAATCTACATACAAATAGTGATCTTTATTTCATATGACACCCAATTCACTAAATTTTTCTTTTTAAAATTGTTTAAATTACATTTATTTATTTATTTATTTATTTATTTATTGTGTGTGTGTGTGTGTGTGTGTGTGCTCAGGTCATCTGCTTAGCAGAGAGAACTTGACCCACTGAGCCAGCTCACTGGCCTCACAAGCCCTTTCTTGGTGGTGTTAATGGGGAAAAAAAATTTGTGTGTATTTTCACAGATAAGAGTTCATTAAGCGCTGGGCGTTGGTGGCACACGCCTTTAATCCCCGCACTCAGGAGGCAGAGGCAGGCGGATCTCTGAGTTCGAGGCCAGCCTGGTCTACAAGAGCTAGTTCCAGGACAGGCTCTAGAAACTACAGGGAAACCCTGTCTCGAAAAACCAAAAAAAAAAAAAGAGTTCATTAAGCAACAAAAAAATCAACTTGTACATTGAATTTTCATATTTGAGGTAAAAATTAAAATAGTAATTTGAAACTGTTTTAACTTATCAAGTATTGGATCTCTAAATATCTTATTTAATCAATTTATTTAATATATTGTATAGATTTTAAATATTATTGAACTAATCTGCTTCAAGTAAAATTAGCTTTTATTATTTTTTATTATAAAATTAACTTCTAGTGTAGTGACACAGGTCCAAAGCTACATACTTTTTCAAATTTTTTTTTTTGATGTTTGCTTTGTTTTTCAAGACAGTGTTTCTCTGTGGAGCCCTAACTGTCCTGGAACTCACTCTGTAGACCAAGCTGACCTCTGACTCACAGAGATCTACCTGCCTCTGCCTCCAGAGTGCTGGGATTAAAGGCACCACCATTACCCTGCAATTTTTTCAATTTTTCGAATAAAAAACAGACAACAAAATAACATGCAATCATGTGAAACTACAGATCCATTAAAAATTATAGTCAAAGAATTTCTGGAACATTAATAAGCATTTTTTTCCTTTATTGAATTTCTGGTCAGAATTTTCGTATAGCTATCTAGCAAAAAGTGTTAAGTGGCTTCCACTTACCTCGTATCCTTGAGCAAGCACTGTTAATTTTGTTTTGACAATGGATTTAAATCAAACCTAAACAAACTGTGAAATAAAGCAGACGAAAAACCATATAGCACCTCAGAACACTAAAATAAAACAAATGTACGTATTAATTTTCTTCCTGCCGCACAAACCCTGTCAAAGTGTATACTAACAAAGCAAAGAACAACAACAACAAAACAGCACAGGCCTCCGAGTGACAGGCTCACCAACATAGCCTCTGGATGGGCTCTCATCCCTACAGGCGCACACTATGATTTCTCTGTATTGTTTATCACCAGCGATGACAAGGCAATTGGTGTAAATCCTCTTCATTTCCAGGGACTGATTTAGAGAACATTCCAAAAAATCTGACTCAGCTTCAAGTCACCATGAGTTTGAATCTCAAGCACTGAAGGAACTTAGTATCAGCAGGGAGGGGGCTCCATGAAGAAAGACAGCCCAAGCAGCCAGCTGTCTTCCTGTACGCTATGATCTGAAGCTACAGGAGCCGATCGTTATAAAGCAGGAACACGTTGGTATCTGAACCCCATTTTTTTAATAGTTCATTTGTTTTTCTGATGTTCAGTGCTTTTAGCTCTTTATATATTTGGGGTATTAGCCCTCTATCAGATGTAGAGTTGGCAAAGATCCTTTCCCATTCTGTACCCTGCCGCTTTGTCCAAATGATGGTGTCCTTTGCCATGCAAGAGCTTTCTGGTTTCATGAGGTCCCATTTATTAATTGTTGGATTTAGTGCCTGTGCTGTCAGTGTTCTGTTCTCAAAGCCTTTTGCTGTGCCATGAGCTCAAACTTATTCCCCACTTTATCTTCTATCAGATATAGAATATCTGTATGTCAAGGTCCTTGATCCAACTGCAGTTGAGTTTTGTGTTGGGTGATAGGTATAAACCTATTTGTATTCTTCTGCTACCCAATTTTACCAACACCATTTGTTGAAGATAACTAGTTTCTTAAATAGGATAGGAGCCAATGTTGATAAGAGTTCAGAAAACAAGGACCATTCGCAGCTGCCAGAATATTAAAAAAAATCCTAATCCTCACAGAAGCCAATTAATAGTTATATGCCTTTAAATCCTCTGAAAGTACATTCAGGCACTGAACATTCACTTCTAGGAATTTCCTCAAGGACATTGCTTATTATAGAATGTCCATGCTAAAGCATAGCCATCCCTTTAGATCTGCTAGGTGTAACATGAAAGCCTGCTTGTTGGGGTTTCTGTCCTGCCCAGTTCCCACAGCCTGTAAATCCCAAAGAAAATACACACAAGTCTACATTAATCATAAACTGATTGGCCCATTAACTCAAGCTTCTTATTAACTCTTGTAACATATATTATTATATTATTATAATAACCTATTATTCTTATCTATGTTAGCCACATGGCTCCATACCTTTTTCGGTGGGGCAGGTCACATCCTGCTTCTTCGGTGATCTGGGCAGGACTGCGGAAAGAGCTTCCTTCTTCCCAAAATACTCCCGTTCTCATTGCCCCACCTCTACTTCCTGTCTGGTTTTCCCGCCTATACTTCCTGCTGGCTACCAACCAATCAGCATTTATTTAAAATATAACTGACAAAATACAGAATTGTCCCACACCATTACCCCCCCCCCCTTTTTTAAGAAAACAAGAACATTCATAGTCCACTAAGTCTATATTCACTCAACCAGCTATGGATGGAAAGTAACTCAATCCACAAAAATTGCATCTGTACTGAATACATAGATTTCTTTCCCTTACTCTTCTAACACAAACATTTTGCTAGATATTAGAGGTAAAATAACAATCACTAAAGGATAGAGAAAGATAAATTCAAGGTATAAACCCATCCAAAACCACATCTTTATATAAGAGACTGGAACACCAATGGGTTTTGATACTTAAGAGGTCCTGGATCCTGGAAGCAATCTCTCCCACAGGAACTAATGGATGACTAGTTTTATATCAGCATTGTCAGTAAAAGCCAAAACAAAACCCAAAAAACCTGTAACCAACTAAAAAACAATAAAAAGCACATTAAACAAATATATATTTATCTATATATATATATGTATATATTTGTATGAATATATACAAGTCTATCTGCCCTCTGAATGAAACATTCCCTCCTGTGTGGAAGAAGGAGGTTGATAGGATTGAGGAAGTAAATAAAACTCACAGGAATGATGAGGTTCACTGAAAGGTAGATACAATGTCCCTCCCCAAGGTTATATAAGCGAGCGGGAGAGGGAGAGAGGGAGTTAGGTGGAATCCTTTTCTCTGGCCAGTCACTGAGGCCTTATCTGGAGCAAGTAGATGTTTGTTCACAACTCCCCAGGGGAAATCACACAACAGTATCCTTTCCGCATTTTTACGCACTGTACACATATTAATTGGATACATGCTTTAATTTGCAGGACTAAATCTCAAAGCTTCATTTAAGTCTACTTTTCTACCAGTAAAATTTCTTTCCAAATAAGGCTTAAAGCGGGAAGAGAATCTAATTACTGGAAGTTTCTGCGTTAGCAAGGTTTTTGTGAACTACAGCTTTACTATAAATAAAGATACAATCAATAAGCCATTAATATCTGTCAAGCAAAATCGAAGACAGAAACTGCAGACAGTTGTGACTTCACAGCTCAGGGGCTCAGTAATGAGCTATGGAGACCTCTACGTCCCCAAAACTCCACAAAGCCACCCCAGGTTGGGGATCTGACCCCTCCCCAGAGAAGCCACAGGCACACTTGTGCAGCAACACACACTTCATCTGCTAGTTGCATCCTGTTGACCCGGGAATGGTTTAGTCTCACAATGTGTCTGCACCCTTGCAAGGTTTACAAAGAGGACACAGGCCTCCTTCCTGCCTCCTAGAGTCCTGAATGTGGGAGTTTCCCAAATGCAGTGACCAAAGAATTTCCCTGCCATCTCAGCCCCAGGCTGAGAGCAGCTTTGAGGACGCTGGCCACATTTTCTACAGGTTCCCAAGTCTTCATGGCTGCAGTCACCTGCCTTCCTATGGCAGTGAACCTTGTTTGGGTTAAGGCTTCACCCCAGCCCCTGGCATCCAAATATCCAAAGAGTCTGGAATGCTTGGGTGGAAGTTCCATCCCAAGCCCCCTCCCCTGTGTTGGGAGCAGTGAGACCCCAGATCTTGAATTTCTTGTAATCCCCTGATCTGAGTGCCTACAGCTGCTCTGAGCACGAGACCTTCAGGAGTTCCTGATGGCAGGAGAGTGGTTTCTGGTGGGTTTGGCTGGGGCGTGGCTATCTCTATATAATCTGCCCCTGAACACAATAAAGGGGGCATTCTTGGGGAATTCAAGGATGACCCATGTCGCTGTCTCTCTGTCTGTGTGTGTTTGTGTATTTTAACCTCCTGCCCCTTGCCCGAATCTCGAGAACTGGGTGCTAGTGCAAAGAGTGCATACACGGGGGTGCGGTGCGTGGCACCCTGGGAGTTGTCTCAGTCCAGACTCCACCCCCAAGAAAGCTCGCCAAACAATGACCCCTCCCCAGAGATGCTCAAGACCACTACCACAGGGTATTTAAACTGCACCCCCTCCAACAAACACACAGTTTTCTAATCTTCCTTCCTTTCCCATCTCTTCTCTGGTGGGCTGGAAAGCCATCTGGGAGCATTGGTATCCATTAAACCTGGGCTTTTTCTAATTTGGTTTGATTTGGTCTGATTCGGATTATTGCGTCGACTGAGAGGCTTATGGGGTGCAGAAACTTTTCAAACCTGAAGCCAGTGTGGTTTCTGTAATACCTGGCATCCATCTTTGGAAGCCCCCTCCCCCTGGGAGTTGCCTTGGTCCTGACTCCACCTCCAGGAAAGCCTGCCAAGCGCTGAGGACCAAGATCACTCCCACCAGCTATTTAGGCTGCCTGCCAGAGAAGGAACACGCGGTCTTCGGGTTCTGCGTGCACCCCCCACAGACACACACACCTCCATGCTCTCCTGGCCATCCGGGAGCACTGCAGTAAACTTGGGCATTTTTTATTCGATCTAATTTGGTCTGATTGGAACTATTTGTGTCAGCAGGATATTCCTAACAGTTTCTGTGCCTTTCATATTCCCAATCATCTTTGCTATGCTTTTTTAAGCTCCCTGTGCACATGCTAAATCTCTAATTTAAGATGCCCTGGGTGATTTGCTGTCCTGACTGAGCTGGGCTTGGCTCTCAGCTCTGCACCAATAGCAGCCAACGCAGTCTTGGAGGGAAAAGATACGGAAGGTCCTGGGGTTTCTTTCAAACCTCTGTAGAAATCCTTTGTAAAGAGGCTTCTTCGAGGTTCTCTTGTTGCTCAGACAGGATCTGGAACAAAGATGCTCTTAGGAAAGCTCTTACTGGGAAGGACAGAGACACAAGCTTTCAGCCACTTCACAGTGGGTGCTTACTTGCTTGGAAGAGGCCCTCAAAGAGTCCAAAGAGTAGCACAGAAGTAGAGAAAGCACACTGTCCAGGCTCACTGTGGGAAACTCTCCTCACAGCCCTTCTTTGTGGGCATTTCCCAAACAATTTGTACCTGCTCCGTCACTTGGGATCCCGCTTTTTCTGTGTTCCCTTTCTATCCAGCCACCCCGTCCCTTTGCATTAATTTAAATGTTGTAAATGCTACAGGGATTGAACATAACCAAAAACCCCATTCATCCTTGTGGAGAAAGAGCATGTGCAACATATACCAATTTTCTAAAAAGAAACATGTTTTAAACTGCAGCCAGAATCTATATTAAGCCCCTCTCTTAATTCTCATGTGGGGGGGGGGACTTACATGGGCATGTATATGTTGATGTTTGTGCGTGTGTGTGCGCACGCGCATGTGAATGTGTGTGTGTCTATGTGTAATGTGTACTGCAGGCTTGCTGGCCCTCCAACTGCTCACTGTCATGTACTCTGGGCTAGCTGGCTCTCCAGGTGTTCACTGCCATGTGCTCCGGACTTGCTGGCCCTCTGGCTGTTAACTGTCCTGTACTCTGGGCTAGCTGGCCCTCTGACTATCCACTGCCATGTGCTCCGGCTAGCTGGCGCATGAACTTCCTATGGTTCTGCAGAGTCCATCTCTCATAACGTACGCTAGGATTACAGATGCCTGCACTGTCCCTCCAGGCTTTTACATTGCCTCTGGGGACCTGATCTCTGGCCACCAGGCTTGGGCAACAAGCACTTTGCCCAGCTTCTTAATTCCTAAGCGGGGGGGGGGGGGGGGGGGGGACTATGATAGCAGTATGTATGTAACTGCAGGTAACTGATTCTCAGAAGGCCTAATTTTGAGTTTGAAACCTGCATGATCTGTGAAATTGACTACGTAAATCGATTTCTCTGAAACCCTATGAAAATTAATGACAACAGTAATACAATAGGTCACACACACCCAGCAGGACAACAATTCCCAAGAAGATCAGCAGCAGCCCGTAAGAACTCCTAAGATACAAAGGACGGAACCCTATCCTGAGCCAGAAACTCAAAAGGCAGGGAAGCAGCAAGCTGTAGTCCTCCAGGGATCATGGGGAGGCTGTCATTGGGAGCTTATGTACGATAAAGAATTGTGTTAGCGAGGAGGGGGAACCAGCAGCATTTGAACACCCGTGCTTTGCTGGTTAATACAGTTTGGCTCTCAAACCTTACAGCTGCCCTGTGGCTATAAACTTCTAAACCAAATGCCACTGGAGCACCAAACTCGGAGGGACTGAAAGGAGAAGTCCAAACTTCTCTCCCTCCTCTACTGTCAGAGCCCTACCCACACTGTCAGCCTCTCCCCCTCTGTCAGCTTCTCCCCCGTCAGCCTCTCCCCTCTGTCAGCTTCTCCCCCCACTGTTAGAGCCCCTGTCCACACTGTCAGCCTCTCCCCCTCTGTAAGCTTCTCCCCTCACTGTTAGAGCCCAGTCCACACTGTCAGCCTCTCCCCCTCTGTCAGCTTCTCCTCCTCTGGCAGCCTCTCCTCCCACTGTTAGAGCCCCTGCCCACACTGTCAGCTCCCCCTACTTTCAGTCTCTCCCAGTCAGTCCCCAGCCACCTCACCTCCCATCAGCTCTCTCATCACTGCCAGCTGTCATTTCTCATTGCGACAGAGGTCCCTCCGCTCTGTCTGCTGTGTTGTATATAAGCAGTTCTGAGCAATGGCCTGAGGCCAGTTCCTTCTTCCCTGCAGAACAAAGTTCTGAGCAGGACAGCAGCAGGCGTCTCTTTGTCTTCTGCCAACTTGTGTTCTGAACAAGCAAGTCTGTCTGACCTCTGCGTGAGGTGGTCTTATGAGATAAGAACGTGTCCTTTATACAAAAACACTGGCACATCTGATTTGCAAGGCTTGGTGGCACACATCACAATGCCATTGCTCCAGAGGGAAGAGGATCAGGAATTAAATCCTTTCTCTGCTCCTTGTGAGTTTGAATTCAAGACCACTCTCAGCTATAAGAGACCCTATCTTGGGGAAAAAAAAAAAGAGGAGGGGAGGGGAGGGGAAGGGAGAACATTTATGCACCTATCATCTGTAGCCTCGAAGTGGTTCCAGTTACCCAGTGGAAGAACAAAAACTTCAGCCGAATAAATGACAAGCGCGCCTCACGGGAAGATGCACATATATTAGGAAAACGTGGCTTTTCTCTCACCCCGCAAACTCTCGTAGGTTATGTCAAGGTCTAAGACTATAAACATTTCTTGAAAAAAGCTGCGAAGGGCTGATGGGACACCTTTGTTGTGGGAAAGTGCCGCACTCATACACGGGTAAGATTTGTGGTGGCAGAGGAGAGAGACGCTGCAGTGTGACACGTGAAGGGCCGTTACTGCTGTGAGTCCCTGCCATATTCCAGCTACGCAGCATCCATCCTCCCCCTGCCAAAGACAGGGTCCCTTTAAGATTCTGCTTACTAGATGTCCCGCTCTGCCCTATAGAATGGTGGCCCTGTACTGTGCATCCTATTACTATATCCTACCTCTGACCTTGGCTTAAATTCAGCCCAAACATTACTCTGTTTCCACCGCCCGAAACGGCCTTCACCTGGGTGATCTCTGCCTCTCTTCACGTGACTGCTGAGAACATCAGACTTCATCCCCTGCTCTCCAACAAGGGGGCCTCGCTTCACACTTGCTCCCTGCCTCAGTTTCCCTGTGGTAAACCTCAGGCTGGCATTGCAGCTGGGCCTGATGAAGCCTACCTTCTTTGAACCTCTAAATTGAGAAGTCAGCTGGGCCCCTAACCCCAGAGCATAACCAAGGGAACTAGGCCAACACTTCATTTTAATCCTGTTGTGTAGCGCATCATAGACAGTAGGGGTTCAATTTGTGCTGATGTCTGTATGAAATCTTAAATGTTGGCAACACTGATTCCAAACTAAAATCAGAAACTGGCTGGGCAAAAAGAAGCCAACCTTGTCCTGAAATAGTCACACAGTCAGCAGAAATTTCCACTACATCAATCAGAAGCGCTCTCAGCAAGCAGCCGCTGAACCAAGTCAAGTGACCTTCACACCCCCCGCCCACTGCTGCCCCACCCCATATTCTTGTTAGCTCCACTTGATTGATGGCTTCCAGAAAAAGATGATCCATCACTGCTCCGACGAGCAAAGCTTCTGCCAGGACGCGTAGGTCATTCCAGCATTTTGTAAAAGTGAGACAAAATATGAAGTCTAAAAAAAATGCCAACTCATGGGAAATAAAGAAAAAGCTCAATAGAGTAATGTTGCTAGGTACAGGGGAAATTAATGTGGGTAGAAGATGGATAGACCTACATTTGAAAGCAAAGCATATTTGGTATAGAAAATGCTCATATTACAAACACATTTAAAGGCCTGGGGAATGATTTTAAATTCACACCAGCAGACACACACTATCAGAATAGCAACTGGGCAACCTCAGTGCCTAAGGCCAGTGCCAACCATCACTAAGACTGCTTTCTGGCAAATGCCAGGCTGTGTGTTAGCTGCCTTGCCTATGTTATCCGCCCCAATCCTTGTTTCTGATGAAGGTAAAAGTATAGGGTTGGGGTTTTGCATTTGCTTCGGGGGATTTTTGCTTGTGTTTTGTTCTGTTTTTGAAAGAGAGAAGTCCCTCCTGTTCATGCACGGAGCTGGTAAATGCGAACACCAGATCCAAGGCAGAGGTTTCATCTAATCCCCACACTTACCAAGCTGTGTGCACATCTCACCTCCTCCCCAGTTTTCAGAAAGGCAGACTGGTTTGAGTAACGATGGTTAGGAAAATGAAAAGATGAGTCTTAAAACATGTGTCCTAGTGGTACCTATAGAACAAGAGGGCAGGCATCACTCTTTACAATGATGCTCAAGATGCCAAGACCCTGTGAGATACTCGAGAAAAGAAATGGTCTTGAATGTGTAGAACAGGGCATCATATTTTGAATGAGAAAATAATTGGGAAATTGTCAGTTCTTCCTATGAGATTTCATGAATATTGCATAATTTCAATAATATATATATATATCATTTTTCTCAAAGCCAGACAAGTTAATTATATATTTTAGTCAAAAGAACAAATAAGAGTAACCATGGAAACACTAAAACAGTGAGGAAGGAGGACTATCCCCTCTGGATATTAAAGTGTGCTATAAAGCTTCACTATGAGCAGGCTGCCTAACAGATGGACCAAGAGAGAGAAAAATGAAGCCCAAAATACACCAGACTGAGCATGGTAGTTTAGGATGTCATAAAGGCTGCATATCTCAGCTCAGAAGAGGCCAAGTGGACTAATGGACAGCTGGTTAGTTATGCAGAGTGAGGTCACACTAAAGCCAAGTCTCACACTGCACACTAGAATTAATTCCAAATGGGTCTGGGCGTTAAATAAACAGACTGCATAAATATTAGGGAGCCGTCAGTGGCTCTTTTCCTTTCTGTGACTTTAAATCTAGCAGTAATAAAGGAAACAAGATCAATTTGATCACATAAAATGAAAATATTTACATAAAAATAACATCTGCAAAATCAAATAATAAACAGGGATTATGGTAGAAAGTTTAACAATTAAGCCACTTATAGCGGGTTCCCACCCCTAATAAGCAGAGAACTCTCAAAGACTATGAAAATGCAGTAAAAATGGGCATTTACATTCACAGAAAAAGGAAAACAAATGTCTTGGAAAAACACAGACAAAATTACAAATGTTTATCAGTGTTCTCTACATCAAGGCTTGGGAAAGCAGGTAAGAAATTCAAGTTAGCGTAGTTCCAAGGGGCAGCTGGGTTAGATCTGGGGTGAGTTTTGTACTTTCCCCATTGGCCCACTAATCAATCTTCTAGGAACATTCTCAAAGGCACAGTAGAAAACTTCCTGACTGACCAGTAGTTCTTGACCTTCCTCACACTGCGGCCCTTTAATACAGTTTCTCGTGCTGCGGTGACCACCAACCCTAAAACTATTTTCATTGCTA
Source organism: Arvicola amphibius (assembly GCF_903992535.2). Taxonomy (NCBI): domain Eukaryota; kingdom Metazoa; phylum Chordata; class Mammalia; order Rodentia; family Cricetidae; genus Arvicola; species Arvicola amphibius. Next base: position 8,508,452 of record NC_052047.1, on the reverse strand, counting down.
TTTCACAACTGCAATTCTGCCATCGTTATGAATCAGAATGTAAATATTTTTGGAGACAGAGGTTTGTCACAATGGTCTCTCCCCACAGATGAGAAACACTGATGTAGTCCCACTGGGGAGGATGAGGTTCTTCTTCTGTTGCGAGTCCAGTGTTCTGCTTTCCTCCTTGATGGCTTGTTACTGTTTAAAGTGCTATAGTTGTACTGAAGAATAAACTTCTTATTAGCATCAGACAACAAATAGTGGTTAAAGCTATTCAGACATAACAAAAGGATGATGCCAACAGTCTTATGTCACTAAAATCGTACACCAGTGAACATGCATTCCCCCTGAAAGCAGATTTGAAAGAAAATACACAATGATAGAAACATGGATACAGAAAATACCATTTCATCAAATGGAATATTTGCTATAGGCAAATGATAAGTCTAACAGTTCTAACAGACAAGATCGTACAAAGAACATATTCCAATGGCAATCTAGAAACTTATCTAAAGCAGTGTGTTAATATAGTAAGAAGCATGTTCTCCTACCCTGAGACAGCTGAAAATGTGTACAGTCTAACCGGTAAGTAGACTGAAATGCGAATACACAGGAACCAGAATGTATGGAAATATAGTAACACCCCACGCTTTTCCAACACTGAGCATGTGATAGGCAAATCACTCCTTATCGTGGAAGAAAAAAAAAAAACCAGTGACCTGTTTAGCAAGCACAGCAAACCCCTGTGCATCCCCAGAGGTCTGAGCTGACATGAAAATAGCATGGTTTTCACACAGTGATCTTTGGCGTAAGTAAACAAACGGAATGAGAAAGCAGACAGGACAGTGACAGCCTACCCAAGGCTGCATGTCATCAGACAGGACAGTGACAGCCTACCCAAGGCTGCATGTCATCAGACAGGACAGTGACAGCATACCCAAGGCTGCATGTCATCAGACAGGACAGTGACAGCATACCCAAGGCTGCATGTCATCAGCTCTGTGTTTATCTAGAATCTCTGCCTATACTCTAATTATATAATGTCTGAAGAAAATGCTAAATTGTCATTTTCAGTTATCATCTCAAATAAAAATGTAAGCTCTTATGTTCATTTTGTTTCCAGTAGTATTATAGTGAACTCAAATGCTCAACTGGATTTTGATCTTCTGCCAATGAGCTTAGAAACCAAAGGAATAAATAAGCAAACTTTACAGTAAACATAAAAGAGATATTGAGCAAAGGGAAAATGTGTGGTATGAGCAGGTAAAGTTAGGTTCCTGTAATATACAAGATTGATAGATACAGAGAGAGAGAGAGAGAGAGAGAGAGAGATAACCAGGAACCATATTCACTCTCAAAGATACGATTATAATTAAGAATATGAGCAATATGTGTCATTATTTTCCAAAATCATTTAAACTGAATTGAATTGCTATGGATTTTTCAGAGGCAGCTCTAGACTCCAGCTACAGCTTCCATCTAAACAATCTCATCTCTGAGCTCTCTGACGCGGTATAAAGACTCAAGTATAACAGTTCTTGCCACTATGTCAGTGAGCAGACACAGTCTCAGGCGCGATGTACTCCGGTTTCCAGTCTTATGCAGGCCACCACGGCTGCCATGAGCTCATTCATGTTCACAGTGGCTGTGTCAGGCCCCGAAGGTAGAGTTTTTCAGCCGTGCTCTGTCTTCGACCTTCTACATTCCTTCTACTCCCCGCCCTGCGATGCTCTGAGCCTTAGAAAAGGTGCTGTAAATGTTGCTGTAAATGTTGTTGAAGGCTAAGCGTCTTGCGTAGTCATCAATCCCTGCATTCACCACCGTCTGCTGCAAGGAGACGCTTCTTGATTAAGGATGAGAATAGCATTTGTCCTTGGGAATGTACGTGTTAGGACTGTGGTTTTTTTTTTAGTGTTGTGTCGATTCAGCCAAAGAATGATACTAAACACACTCCAACTTCACGGTAATAGGCTCCTGTAGAGTGGACCACAAACCCAACCAGAGAGCAGCTATTGCCCTGTAGCCGATGTGCCACCACTGCGCCAGCGGGCACCTTTTGTTTGGCAGGTCAGCATTAGCATTTGTAGGGTTCTCATCTGGGTAAGACCATGGACAGCAGAGCACCATCCAGGCCTGTGAAGGGAGGAAGCTCCAGGTTGGGTCCAACACATCTGCAACCAAGATGTGTGTTGTCTCTAGCAATGGAGCCTTATACACTAGGCATCTAAGAAAAATGGAAATACCCTATATTGTTTGAAAAACCTAGGATGTTCCTGACCGTAGTGTTTGAAGGCTTGACTAGAGCAACTCAACAAGATAGGAAACAAAAAAGAAATAAATAGGAAAAGAAATTAAGTATCTTTATTTGCATAACATATGATTCTATGCATCAAATACCCTAATGGTCACACCAGAACACTCCTAGAACTGACAGACACTTTCGGCAAAATGGTAGGATACAACAACATGAAAATGATCGGCTTTCCTCTATACCAAAGATACACTGAGAAAGAAACCGGGAAACGATCTTGTTCCCAGGAGCCTCGGAAGCAAAATACCTTGCAATAAACTTGATCAAGGGAATGAAAGGTCTGTAAAAACAAAGCATTAAATCACTAAGAAAGAAAGATAGGCGAAGAAAACATGAAGACAAAGACCTCCCATGCTCCTGGATGGGAAAAATTAGCACTGTAAAAATGGTAAATCTACCAAAAACAATCTACAGATTTAATACGATCCCAACCAAAAACTGCAACTTCACCCTTCACATAAATGTTTTGGAAACCAAAAAAAAAAAATTATATGGAAAAACAAAAGACATCACATGGCCAAATCAACTAATAATAATAATACTGCTAGCCAAGTGGCTAATCCTGCAACCTTCCTAATCCTGCAACCCTTTAATACAGTTCCTCGTGTTGTGGTGACCCCCAACCACAAAATTATTTCATTTCTACTTCATAACTGTAATTTTGCTACTGTTAGGAATCATAATATAAATATCTGACATGCGGGATATTTGATATGCAACACCAAAGGGGTCGCGACCCACAGATTGAGAACCACTGTGTAAAAGGATCCTCATTCTTGACTTCAAGGAACAGTACAGAACCATGATGATAAAAAAAAAGTACATGGTCTGGCACAGAAACAGAAATATGTCACTAGGGTAGAACAGAGCCACCTGATAGTTAACAAAAAGCCAAAAACGCACACTAGAGAAAAGTCAGTCTTTCTCATGAATGGTGCTGGGGAACATGAATGGTGTAAAGGAATGGACCTAGATTCTTCTCCCTTGCTGTACACAAAAATGAACTCCAACTGGGTCAAGGACTTGAACATTCAACGGGAAACTCAGTAACTTCCAGAAGAAAACGCGGGGGGTGCACTGCAACATACAGGCAAGGGTGAGAGCCTCCTGAATAATGTGCTGACTGCTCAGGAAGTAAGGTCCATAACTGATAAACAAAGCCCCATGGAGTTCAGACGTTTCTATGCAGTGAAGGGGGCTGTCAGTCAAGAGAAGGAAGAGCCCACAAAATAAGAGGAAATATTTGCTGGATCTGTTATCTGATGATGCTCACCCAGTTTGCCAAAGCCCCTGAGTTGCCTTTTCTACTTCTTTGGGGGACAGGGGTCTGGTGCTTGGGTTTTTGTTGTTGTGTTGTTCTGTTGTTGTTCTGTTTTGTTTCGAGACAGGGTCTCTCTGTGGATCCTGGCTGTCCTGGAACTCTCTCTGTAGACCAAGTTGGCCTTGAACTCACAGAGATCCACCTGCCTCTGTCTCCTAAGTGTTGGAATTAAAGGTGTGTGCCACCACCGCTCAGCCAGTTGCCTTTTCTTAAACGGTTTAAGTTCTAAACCAGATATGCATGGCTCAGAAGTAAATAAACGAAGAAACACCTAAATTTTTCCCCTTGCTGTTGCACTCAAAAGATGTCTTCCATTTGCATCTTTTTCTTCTCTAGTTTGCGGAGTCGCTCCAGCTGTCTCACCACCGATTTCAAAGCGGATGTAGTCCTGTGTTGTGTACTGAATGTCTCCAGTCAGAAGCCCACTCACCGCCAGCAAACAGAGCTCATTTGAAAAAAAATGCTGAGTACCAAGAAGCCGTGCTTAACTCTGTTCTTTTGTGCCTAGAATTCCTTTCCAAGCTCTCTCAAGTTTTATGGATGTAGTTACCTGCCTTCACACCAATCTTTTGGTGTAGGCTGCTTATTCATTTCCCAGATGCTCAGAATAACCAACCACACAGAAACTTTATTAATTGCAATACTGTTTGGCCACTAGCTTAAGCATATTTATAGCTAGTTCTTATATCTTAAATTAACCCATTTCTATTAATCTGTGTATCGCCACATGGTTGTGGCCTACTGGTAAGGTTCCATCCAGCATCTGTCTCCTGTAGCAGCTCCATGGTTTCTGTCCGACTCCAACTACTTTCTCCCAGCATTCAGTTTAGTTTTTCCACCTACCTCTATTCTGCCCTTTCATAGGTCAAAGCAGCTTCTTTATTCATTAACCAATAAAAGCAACACAAATACAGAAGGACCTCCCACATCACTCCCTCTCTTCAACTGGATTCCTGGAGCTCGGTGCAGTGCTTGGCTGTGGATCTCTGCATCTGCTTCCATCAGTTATTGGGTGATGGCTCTATGATAACAGTGAGGGTAGTCAACAATCTGATTACAGGAGAAGGCCAGTTCAGGTACCCTCTCCGTCATTAATAGGAGTCTTAGTTGGGTCATCCTTGTGGATTCCTGGGAATTTCCCTAGCACCAGGTTTCTCCCTAATCTCATAATGACTTCCTCTATCAAGATGCCTCTTTCATTGATCTTCCTCTCTATCCCTCCCCCTACTTGAGCATCCTGTTCCCTCATGTTCTCATCCCCCAACTTCTCCACTCTTCCCCCAGCCCCCAGTTTACTCAGAAGATCTTATCTATTTCTCTTTCCTAGGGCCACCCATGTGTGTTCTTCTTAGGGTCCTCCTTGCTACCTAGATTCTGTCTTCTGTCTATATGCCGTACTCTGGAAAGCAACTCCGTTTCCTCCCTATATGGAAATTACTAGAATACACTTCAAGGCTCTCCACTTCTGCTGTGGCCTTAGTCCTAAGTAAGGTTCAAGAGCTCTTGTCTAGGTAGTAAATCCTGCCGATCTTTATTTGATTTCTCTGATATTTGTCCTCCAGCCCATTCTGAAAAGATCCCAATTCATTCCTCTGACAGCAGAACAATGATCCTAGGATGCACAGTGGAGAGTCTGGGCCTGGCTTAAGGTCTTCAATGGCAGAGGGAGCTTCATTGGCAGAGGGAGCACTTTGGCGGCAGAGGGAGCACTTTGGCGGCAGAGGGAGCACTTCGGCGGCAGAGGGAGCACTTGGGCGGCAGAGGGAGCACTTGGGTGGCAGAGGGCAGTTCGGAGGCAGAGGGAGCACTTCAGCGGCAGAGGGAGCACTTCAACGGCAGAGGGAGCACTTCAACGGCAGAGGGAGCACTTCAGCGGCAGAGGGAGCACTTCGACGGCAGAGGGAGCACTTCGATGGCAGAGGGCACTTCGGAGGCAGAGGGAGCACTTCAGTGGCAGAAGGAGCACTTCGACGGCAGAGGGAGCACATTGGTGGCAGAGGGAGCACTTCGGCGGCAGAGGGAGCACTTCGACGGCAGAGGGCAGTTCGGAGGCAGACAGCGCTTCAGTGGAGTTGTGCATGGAGACTCTGGTGGGAAACGACACTGACAAAGCAGATGTTGGTCACTTCAAGAGTTATATTAAAAACCAAAAATGAAGCCAGGTGGCACACCCTTATATTTCAGGCAGAAAGAAACTAGGGATAGAGGATAGGGAATTCAGCAAGACCTCATCTGAAATAAACAAATGAGTAAATTAAGAAAATGATTTTAAGAGGGATGTTATGAGCTCTTTTTGCAGTGGTCTGATCAATAATTAAATGATGAGGATTCTGTCCAGTGTTTTCCTCAGCTTTCTTCTTCACCTGTTAGCTGAGAATGCTCCCTAGGGCTCTGTCATGGCCACTAGCACACTGGGAGTGTGTGCCTTCCTAGAACAAGCTCCTCAAGCTCAAGCACAGTTCCTGGACCTTGCTGTGTCGATGTGTGGACTATAAAAATAAAAAGAGAATCTGGTCCTGGCCTGGTTAATTTTTCTAGGAAAAAGAAGTCAAAGTTTACTCTAGAGAAAGAAACTAAACCCGACGGAAGGATAATAGAGCCAAGAGACTAAAGTGGAGTCGTGTTATGTTTGAAGTTCAGAACAGGTACAGTTAGAGCCTACTGCAAGCTGGAAGATAAATGAGCAAAAGGTTTCTAAAGCTGTTGCGTTGTAAATAAATGTCCTATTTATTTGACATTGTCCAAGAGATTACAATAAAAATTTTAAATGTTTTTTCAAATATTTTATATGTCGGACTGGTGGAATATCCAACAGGGTAAGGTCCTGAGTTTAGAGCAAAGACATCCAAGACCACCATACATACATGTGTACATACACACGTGGCTGGAAAACATGCTTAATGTTTAGGATGCTGTTTAAAATATCGTCTCTTTAATCTGTCATAGCTAAAGTATGACTTCCAAGCACCCTGCCCTTAGTATCTAGACAGCACTATTTAAAGAAAACACCCTAATTCCCAACTTGCATCATCCAAGCAATGTGTGCCTCAGTTCTCTTTGCCACAAATGTTCACCTGTTATACACCGGATCCTGTGTTAGCTGTCTTACCCTCGGGGTGTGCAGCCCAGCCACTCTCGCTGAGCCTGCTGGCAATCACTCAGGAAGCCAGCTTTATTTTACCCTTATACCTGTCCAAGACATCCCGTGTTGCACACTCTGTCACAGCAGTTCCCACCTTCACCCGAGAAAGGCCCGGCAGGCCTCCTCCAGGGGGAGAGACAGGCTTCTCAGTAAACATTGTCTTCACTTGTTTCTGTACCCTCGGAGAGGGGCGGGAGGGATGAGTGCTCGAAGCTTATCAGCAGCCTTCTGAGGAACACACCCACAGTCTGAATGCAGCTCTAACGCTAACAGGGTGTCTCTGAAGCTCTCTATAAGATCAAACAGACCAAGGGACCTAAGCCAGACTCTGTCACTTGGGCTTGAAGAGATCCTCATTTCTCTGTCAGGGAGAACAACTTTGCTACAAGAAACTGCCTGCCTTATTTAACAGAACAATTTAGAAAATTTATCAGCTCACATCTCAAGAAGCAGTGTTGAGGTTCAGGTTCATTTTCCCTTCAGTTCTCTGTCCGTGTGTCTGTCCACTCTGTGCTGGCTGTGGCAGTTTCAACTCTAACGTCATAAACCTATCAAGAAGAGCAGGCACCTATCCTGTGCCTCTTAGAGAAGTGATTCTACCCCAAGCTCCCATCGAGCATCTGTGGCAATGACCCATAGCTGTCCTTCAGAAACAGTTCTAAAGGGGATTGGGTCGCTGCTGTGTATCTCAGAAACCCCTAAGCATGGGAGAAGAGGAGGAGGGCAGGGAAGGAGGGGGGCAGGGAGGGTGGGAGCAGGGAGGGCAGGGGCAGGGAATGTTTATCTTTCCCTGGAGTTCAGGGGCTGTGTCACAAATGTTGAATCCTGCATCTTAAAAAAGGATGCTTCAGGAGGAGGGGATTGGATGCAAGAATAGCACTGTCTAAATTTCCCACAGCAACTCTGTGCACTCTGGCCGTTTTATCTTCAGTCCATCCATATTTTGAAGGCCAGAAAGCAAGACAGTAGCCGCAGAAACAGGGCGGCCTTGAAATTGGGAGTGAGCACTAGGCTGTGGGCTTGGCCTATGTAGTCTAAATAGAACTGGAAGACCTTGGGCCATTTCATCTTCTCCGGGGAGATGCTCGGCTATCAATTCTGTATTCTGACAGAGTTCTTTAAAAGCTCTCTGTTCGGTTCTTTAGAATTGAGGATATGTAATGAATTCATATCTTTACAATGCCTATCTTTATTCTTCATTGTCATTAAATGGAAAATTCAGCTATTCAATATGGTGATCGCTTCCAGCCTTTGATAAGATGTTTCCATTTTCTTTTTTTTTTCTTTAATGCTTCTAAATTGTAATAAAGCTTTAAAGACTGAGGTACCCACAGCTTTGCTCGTCTGTCTCTCAAGTATAATGAATGTGTACAGGCAGAGAAGAAAGGGAATACAGGATTTGATATAATCCTATAGCCTCACTCATTTCCTTGGTAAGGTTGAATAATTCCAGAGGAATGTCACATAATAACAACGCGTTATTGTCTCCTCAGCACTAAAGAAATGTTCGACACCATGCACATGTATAAACTACAAAGTGGAAATAACTCACATATGAAGCATCGGTAGCAAGCAGTGCAATCAGAGGCTGCGTGAAAACCGGGATGCATGTACACATGCCCCAGAATACTGAAAACGCTTCCCAGAAAAGAGAGCACAAATATCAGAAGGTGAAAGGGTTGAAAACGTACTACGTTTCTCTGCCACACAGAACAAGCAATCATCTTTTGTAACTATACAAGTCCAAATGCTGACAACACACCTACAGTGGGGGACTCAGGGTTCTTCCATTGGAGTCTAACTCTAAACTTACATTTACACCTCTGCCATTTTCACAACCATTTCCAGTTTAGGACAACTGGTTTTGAAAAGAATGAATGCTTTCTGTTTCTTAAGCATTTTATTATGAAATATTTTAAGCCAATAGAAAACATAGGTTGGAATACCTTAAACTCCTATTCCTGCTTCCATCCAGACTTATAGAAAGCAAGATCAGAAAGACACACACACAAAAAAAAACAAGATTTAGAGAGAAAGGGGGGTTACTGTAATTAGATGTTTCTCTTTTGCCTTCCAGTTTCCAAATAACCACTCAGAGGCTTAATATTATTTATAAATGCTCAGCCAATAGTTCAGTCTTATTACTAGCTAACTCTTACATTTAAATTATCCCTTATTTCTTATCCATGTGTTGTCCTTGGCTCAAGGCTTGTTACCTCATTCTCTATCCATCCTGCTTCCTCGGTGGCCAGCTGGCAACTCCTGATCTGCCCTTCTCCTTCCCATCATCCTTAGTTTGGTCACCCCACCATATTTCCTGCCTCGCTACTGGCCAACCAGCATTTTATTAAACTGATTCAAGTGACAAATCTTTACAGTGTACAAGAGGATTATTCCACAGCAGATTACAGCCAGTTAACTTGAGGACAAGCAAACAAAGTGGCTATAACTGTTGACAATGTAGCATCATTAAGGAGAACACTCAGACTTCCCAGTGGGACAATAAAGAAGTTACCCTGAGGGAAGGACTCTACCCATGGAGAGGTCCAAGATGGAACACCGCAACAGGGAGCCTCCATGGTGCCCTCCTCCTCCAGTAGGGACACTGGTGAGATTTTCAAAGGTTCAGCTGAACGGCATGGGAAGGCTATCCTATCTGTAGTCCCAGAGGGGCTGCCATCTCAAGACAGCAGTAGGACTTGGCATTGTCCATGTGGTACTAGTTTTGTGGGCATGAAAATGCAAGAGTAAGGAGTCTTAGAGGCTTGCACCAAGGTTCCAGAAAGCTTCTGGACCTGGGTTCCATTCCCAGCACCCACATGGAAACTCATTACTGTCTGTAACTCCAGTTCCAGGGGATCTGACACCCTAACACAGACAAAATATCCATGCACATTAAATTAAATATTAAAAAATCAACATACAAGAGTAAAAGGTTTTTAGAAATTAATGAATATGCTGAGAAAGATGTCAGTAAAATAATTCCATTTACAAAAGCCTCAAGAAGCTTAAATACTCAAAAAAAAAAAAACAAAGAGAACAAACACCTCTACTGTTAAAACACGCAGCACTGAAGATAAAAACTAAAGAGATACTAGAAGATGGAAAGATTTCCCATGTTTGTGAATTTGAGAAGTTGAAATATGAAAAATGGCCATATTACCAGAATCATGCACAGATTCAATGTGATCCTCATTAAAATTTCATTCTTCACCAAAATAGAATAAAAATACAAATGTAATCACAAAAGACCCCAAATAGCCAAAGTATCTGAGCAGAGAGAGCTGCGTTATAAGAACCACAGTATCTGATTTTAAATTACACTACAGAGCCATAGTGACAAAGACACGGGACTGCACAGAAACAGACATGTAGACCAATGAGATAGAACACATGCAGAAATAACCCATCCAGCTACAGCCCCTGATTTCTGAAAAAGGTGAAAAATATACACTGAAGAAGACAGTCTCTTCAACAAATGGTTCCTGAATCCCTGAGATTGTTAGGAGAAAGCAGAGGTGACACATTTTAAGACATGGGCATAGGCAAGAATTTCTAAACAGTACTCCAACAGCTCCAGAAACAATTCCAGGTGCTGACAAACGTGGTGCATGAAATTACGAAGCCTTTGCACAGCAGAGGAAAGGATGCATAGACCGAAAAGCCAGCCAACGGGAGAGATCTTCCACTTCAGACAACTCCATCAGGGAAATTCCTGACAGGTGAACCCAGCCACACACAACCACATCCCTCACAGTGCTCATCTCAGAATTGTTCCTGTGTTCTGACTTCTCCCTTAGAAACTGATTCAGGGGAACCCAACCTGGACCACATGCATGGCATCCTTTTAATAGCAACAGACCCAGGACATCTCCATGATACTCAGTGTGACCACTGCCTTTCAGCCTTGTTCAAAGTTCCAGATACAAACTAATCATCATCATCATCAATTGCTTATGCCAAGAAATATATACGTTGATTCAATCTTTCAAATTCAATATGTAGATGAGGAAACAGCTAGCATATAATAGTGCCAGTGTGGTGATATTATGTTTGTGATCCAGCAAATAAAGCTTACTTGAAGATCAGAGTGTAGAGCTAAATCACTAGTTAGCCAAATAGGCCAGGCAGTGGTGGCACACACCTTTAATCACAGCACTTGGGAGGCAGAGGCAAACGATCTCTGTGAGTTCAAGGCCACCTTGGGCTACTCAAGATTGATCCAAAAGAAACAGATCCAGGCAGTGATGGCTCACATCTTTAACCCCAGTACATGGGAGTCACATGACATGAATCTCAACACTAGGGAGGTAGAGACAGGAAGGACTATGGCTAGGCAGAGAGATAAGGTGGGAAGAGACAGGAGCTCACAGCATTCAGTCTGAGAATTCCTACAGATCATTTGGTCTGAAAATTCGGCAGAGGTAAGAACTAGTGACTGGTTTCTCTGCCTCTCTGATCTTTCAGCATTTAACCCTATATCTTACTCGGGGTTTTTATTATTAAAACCAACTAGAATTCACACTACAAGCCAGGATACAAGGGCAGGCAGACTTTGATGTAAATAATCTGGATTCCATTTCTCCACTGCTTCTTGTTCATATAGATTCAGCAATGGTAGTTTTCCTGTGTTAATCACTGTCAGCCCCATTCAGTGATGGTTGTGTTCCTGTGTTGGTCACTGTCAGCCCCATTCAGTGATGGTTGTGTTCCTGTGTTGGTCATTGTCAGCCCCATTCAGCGATGGTAGTGTTCCTGTGTTGGTCAATGTCAGCCCCATTCAGTGATGGTCGTGTTCCTGTGTTGGTCAATGTTAATCCATTCAGCGATGGTAGTGTTCCTGTGTTGGTCACTGTCAGTCCCCAAGTAGGTACTCACATTCTCTTAATGGGGCCACATAATTGGGATAGAATTATAAGATGCTTTCTTTAACAGACTTCCCTCTTATTGTGTTCAGTTCATTCTACCAACGTTTCTATACACTACCTAGAAATGAGGACGGAAAGTGAGACTGAACTAAATACATAATGGAATATAATAGAAAAGGTCATCAGACATAAACATAAAACATTAACATCATCAAGAAGTCAATTTATAGGTGCACCCAAAATCTTTGCATCTATTTTTAGATTTACTTACTGTATTTTAGATGAGTGTTTTGCCTGCATGTATGATGTACCATGTGTGTGCCCAGTGTCCTTCAAGGTCAGAAGAGGGTGTTGGATTCCTTCATACTGGAGTTCCACTTGGCAGTGGGTCACCATGTAGATACAGGGAATTGAACCTGGATCCTCAGCAAGAGCGAACATGCTTTTAACTGCTGAGCTGTCTTTCCTGCCCACATTAAAAGTATTCTTAACCTTGTAATTGCAATAATAGGCAAAGGCTTGTCAGTTGCCAAAGTCTACTGCAGTACAGACAGTAGAACCTAAACTCTAAGCAACCGTGGAAGGTTTACAATAACCAGGGCTTATCTCTTTCTTCATTTTCCTTCCTATATAAATATAATAAACAGCAATCGATAAAAAGAAGGAACAAGCATATGGTAAACAAAAATAGTAACGCAAAACTTCAAAAAAATAAATACTGTAATTAACTTTGTTTTGGGGGGCTCAGGTTCCTTTTGCAGTGAGAACAGATTCCTGAACATATTCCTGAACATATTCCTGACCATGCTTGCTGTTAACATGACTGAGTTATAATTTTAAAAAGTTCCCTTTTACACGTGTGTCCTTTTTCAACCTCTGTGATGTGAAATAAACATGAAGCTGTCCAAAAAAAAAAAAAAAAAAAAAAACTAAACTGAGACAAGTTAAACTAATCCGCCCCTGACGGCAGTTATTATAAACAATGTGAATGTAGTCCCACCTCACTGGCATTTAAATAATCCGTCTGAAAGCCACCACGGCCTAAAATCTGCACGTGGAACCACAAGGGGAGACGTGGAGAGACAAGGACATGGTGAGTGAAGTCAACAGGAATGTCCTCGATCCTGTCACCAATCAGAAGAGCTTCGTCCCTCCTCTTTCCCCCTTCTTCAAATGTCTGCCTGTCTGCCTTTGTGAGCCCTCTCCTTCCTCAGTACCAAACATCCTGTTCAGTGGTTTTAGGAACTTTTCACTTTATAGAGTCAGATAAAGACAAAATCATTAGATATAATAATCTTGTCTTTCTTTTTGAAAATGAAAGTAGCCATTGCTAATGAAGACCTCATTAAATTTATGTATGCTCTCAGAAATCCTTAAGAGGATACAAAGTTCCATAGCAAATACAATCATTACCTCCCATTTCTGAAAATACATTCTAGTGTAACAATCCAAAAAACAGAATTATGCTACTGTTAATTATAGTAAGAAAACCTGTGGGGGTAAATACCATGCAATATGGGTATAGATGATACAGGACACAGGAAATACTATGAACTGTCTTAAATGTCAAGAGCTTTAATAATGTTTACAAAGTCTTATGTTGGGTGGAGGTGTGGCTCAGTGCTAAATCATCTAGCATTTGGGATGCCCAGGGTTAGGCCCTAACACTGAAAACTTATGTCATCAAGTTAAGTTTTTTTTTTTAAAAAAAAAAAGCAGATAATTAAATTATGTGCATAATATATTCTCAATTATGTTCAAGCATGCTCAAATATACTCCTGACTCTCCTCATTTATTTTCTGTTGCTGTGCTAAACACAGTGACCAAAAGCCACTTAGGGAGGGAAAGGCTTTATTTCAGCTTGTGGGTCTGTCTTGTGAACATGAGCAGGAGCTCAGGGAAGAACCTGGATGAGGGAACTAAAATAGGTCCTGGAGGAGCACTGCTTGCTGGCTTCCTTCCCTGCGGGTACTCAACCAGCTTCCTTCTGCACCCGAGGACCACCTGTCCAGGATGGTACCACTCACAGTAGCACAACCCCACCACCGCCACCAATAAATCAAAACAATACCCTACAGACATGCCCACAGGCCAGCCTGGTAAAACCAATTCCTTGATTGATGGTCTCTCTTCCCAGATGCCTCTAATTTGTGTAATTTAACAAAAGCTAACCAGCTCACTGGCCAAAGACAGCCAAAGCAACTTTGGAAATGGTGAAGGAGGAGGACTGCATTCTTTCCATGCACCATCTCACTGCTCTTTAGCTAATGTGTGAGGAACAGGGCTGAGCCACACAAACCAACCAATGGACTTGAACAGGTACTACTGTATGCATGATGTAATACGATTATATGCACACAAATATGTGTATTCTTATGTATGTAAACAAATAAAATACTATTAACTGACATTAAAACAATGAGCTCCAAATGGAAATTTATAGTTTGTGTATATACAATTAGGTTGTCAACTCATGCTGTATTTAAAATCTAAAATAAATATAACCAACTTAAATATGAAAAACTAAATATTTTTGCAGGAAAATATAGGTCATATCATTATGATCTAAGAGTAGGAAAACATTTCTTATATAAGATACAGAATAGGTAAGTCTTAAGAAAGACTAACCAATTCAATTATACTAAAATTTAAAACCAGATGCACCACCCCAGTTATGCCATCTCTCCTTCCACCTGCGCATCCTTTCCCGCTGGTGCACAGTCTCCCTGTCTCTCACCTGCACATCCTTTCCCTGCCGGTGTGCAGTCTGCCCTGTCTCTTGCCTGCACATCCCTTCTCCGCTGGTGTGCAGTCTCCCCATCTCTCTTTCAGGATACTATGGATAGGTTCGGGGTCCTCCTGCCACAGACAAGAGGCTCAGTAGAGGCTCGGTAGCAGAACACTAGCTCATGGACCACACTGGGTTTGCTCTCCAGCACAACTCCATAGCAACACTACATATGCACACGGCTGCTGGTTTTCTATTTATAAGGCAGCATTTACAGATTCTAGAAATTGGGATCTGATATGTTTGGACAACCATTACTTAGGCCTTCATCATAAAGGATTCCATTTTCTATGTTTTCCTTGTAAACTCTACAAGGTAATATTGACCTCACAGATAGAAGTCTTCGATTCATACATCCTAATTCCTCTAATCGGTGCCCACACTAGGGCAGGACAGTCAGACTCGCTTATCCACATGATGAGGGAACACAGTGCAGAAGGGTGCTTTGTCCACGTCAGACCCTGCGTGTCCCGTGGAGGGAAGCAACCCTGTCGGTGAGACTGTCTCACTTCCAGGCAACGGCCAACAGACACAGGCGAAGTGTGGGTTCATGACATAAGCTGAAAACAAAACAGACAGGCTTCATATCCGAAAGATCATTTGCCAAGTTCTTAGCCCATGAGGGGCTACAAACAGATTCCAGTTTTGAGCAAGATAACCCTGGGAAGGAAGTGCAGATAATTCTTACTGAGGGAGACAAGACGCCAAATCAACGCCATGACAGGCTCCTAACAGCCTTGCCAGGGACCAGGCCTCAGTTTCGATTTACTGGAACTGAACAAGCAGTTCTTGGAAAGCTCAACTCGGACGCAACCAATCAGCAGACACCCCAGAGTCTTCTGCTCGCTGAAGAGAGCTTCTCTCACCTTGCTGCTGGAAAGTCCCTGATCGCGAAGCCACCACCCTGTTCTGTAGCAACCAGTAAACTTTGTAAGCCCAACAACCAGTCCCCAGACTGACCTCCCTGGAATTCCCCTACTCTTGCTTTTGAGCTTTTAAGGAGCCTGTGAGCTTCCTTCAGGATCGCCATTTGCTCATTTGCTGAATGGCTAACACCTTGCATGTGTGGAAAAATAAATACACACCCTTGTTGACCATAGACGTGTCTGGTAGTCTTTCCGTGGGGCTTCTCACAGACCCTAACACTTAGCACCGCATATGTTTCCTAAGTGGCCTAAGGAAGACTCCAAAGCCTAAACATTCTAATTCCTCCACCTCTTCCCCTCTCCCAGCTCCCACTCACAGTCTCTTTCTCTATAGTGTTTATGTCACACACAGATGATATAGCCCCTTACCTCCTGCAAAGAGTTAACTCAAATAAGCCTCGCCAAAATTACCCTGCTTCTCCGGCTCACCCTCTAAGCATCCCTCAGACCTAAAGGGAGGAGCCTGACTCGACACAATGCACAACCATGAAAGATGACTGATTGAGACACAGCGCACTGCGCGTGCTGCCAATGGTGACATTGTTACAGCAAATTCATCATCCTGACACGTTTATAATGCTCCAACACTGTTGTCTGATTGCGTCTCTCACTGCAGGGTGGCAGCTTATGCTGGGTACCAACAGGAGACAGATGGCACTGAGAAGAGCAGCCTCACCTAAGCCTCTGCTCTACCACATGCTGTTTGTGCCAAATAAACAATGCCCAGAAAGGAAAGGAAATGCTCAAGGGCAAAGGCCAAGGGGCTGAAATGGAAGCCGGGTGGATACTCTCTCGTGGGCTCTTCTGAACAGGCATTTGCAGGCCGTGCTAGCAACATCAGTAGTATAGGGGCTGATGAATGGGCTGACCAGAAAGGACTCTATTTGAAGCCAAGGACATTTTCCTCAGTGATGCAATTACTTGTAGACAAGAATGCTTCTCGACCCTAAACACCAAAGAATTAATAGCCCAAGGTGAGCCGGAGTCAAGTGTCAAGAGAAACCCATATATTCTCTTCCTTCCTCCCCACAGCTTGCTGCCACATGTGTGTTCCTGTACCCACAGGCATGCTCATACACACACTCGATGTTAAGCGATGACCACAAAATACCACTTGTGAAACCCACTGTCTTTGCTTAGGTTTCCTATTGGACTTCCTTGTCCTTCACACCACAGGCCCTGAAAGCGTTAATAATAAACTCAGAGTCACTAACAATGAGCTGGTGTTGCATTAAGGAGAGAAAAAAAGGAGTCATTTAGCATCTTCTTGGAGTCATTGAACCAAAAGTAAGCCCCGTCTACTTCATGTCCCTCTATCTTCTGTCCTCTTGTCTGTTGCATGAGTCTGAATCTGTGCCTGCCTGGCGACTGCCTTGTCTGTCTGTCAGGAGACTCTGTGTGTCTGTCCCTAACAAGGGGCTTTGCTCTGTATTTGCTGAACAGCAACAGAAGACATCCCATGGGGAAGGGATGAGGAACACTTTACAGACATCTTTAACAGAGTTTTACAAGGGATTAAACCACAGACTCTACTGACTCAGACAATGAATGGTACCACAAACACCATCATTGACAAAGCAATATCCACATCTTGTGTCCAACATTTCATGTGGATATTCGTTTTATAAGACTGCCTTTGGCCTCTGCTTTTGCTATTTCTGGCAAATGGTTATCAGAACACACATGCACATGACTCTGGGGCAGAGGCATGGAAAAGGACGTAACTTAAGACTACACCATTGCATTAGCTTTCCAAGGCCAGTTAAGCAAACAGGCTGAGCACACAGTAGGACAGCAGTGTAAGTTTTAAGTGACCTCACGGTGTTCTTAACTCTGTGTGATCCAGCAAATGCTCCAGTCTCATCCAATGCATCTCCACACCCTATGACTAGAGCACTCTTTTTTTTGTTTGTTTGTTTTTGTTTGTTTTTTCGAGACAGGGTTTCCCTGTAGTTTCTAGAGCCTGTCCTGGAACTAGCTCTTGTAGACCAGGCTGGCCTCGAACTCAGAGATCCGCCTGCCTCTGCCTCCCGAGTGCTGGGATTAAAGGCGTGCGCCACCACCGCCCGACAGCACTCTTTCCAGTAGGCTGAAAGTCCCTAATTTCTAGGGTTCAGGGAAGGATCTCCCAGACTCAATAAGCCACGCCAATAGATGCAAACAGCAAGAGGCTTCTTTAATGTCGAAGGCGCCAACGGGGAACTCAATACTCCAGTGAGACTGAGTCCCGTTGGTATTTTTTCCAGCAAGCATTTATAGGGTCTCAGGGTTACATAACAGGGAACCATAGCAACAGCAATATCATTGGTCAACTCAAATTAACATATGGGGGGGATCAACATCAGGATGAAAACAAGTCTAACAGGACAAAAACAAGTGCATTTCCTTTTGGTAGAAATGGTCCACAGCACTAACTGGTAAAGCTACTGTACAGTAAACTGTCAGTGTTCTCTGGTTCAGCATATCTTATAACCTATATTAACTGTATAGCTTGTTACCAAGTTGTCAGAACCTTAAGAACAAAAAGTCTACATTAAGCCAGTTTTCAGCCAGTTTCTGCCTCCTGAACTTTGATACACAAAGGACTGGGTGTTTTTCTCAAGACTGCTCCTGCCACCCACAGATACCCTGTTTTGCCCCCTAGGCAAGTGCAGCTGGTCTCAAGGCTGCTTCTGTTACTCATAGGTATCCTGTTTTTCCCTAGTTGATCACAAAAACATCTTAAGATGGAGACTAAGGTTGGGGTCTTTCAGGCGACTAGCAAAGGAGCAAGGAAAAAGGAAGTAGCTGCTGCCCAAGAAAAAGGGTACAATATCAAGCCAGTATCAGCGGGAGGAAGGGGCAGTCTCTAGAACCTAGAAGACACTCATCTTCCCTGGGACCCTACCAGACAGTCCTGGGGGTCAGGCTATTTGTTATGAGAGTCCATCAGTCACTGGTTCAAGGTTGCTTCCTAGAGGCACTCATTCCTCTGTGTTTCTTCTGCCTAGCACTTCTGACCTGTTTTGGACAGGTCGATTCTTTATGGCCACTGTGGGTAGTATAGCATTATCTCACGAGACTCCCCAAGCACTTTTATAAGTTAGCAAAGTAGACAGACAGCCATTAACTTCCAGTCCTAAAATCAAGCCATGGGAGGAAGAGGTTCTATACACATACACACACACACACACACACACACACACACACACCTTAAAACTTGTGTTGGGGCTCACTGTCCCACAGAGGGGCACATATTCTGCACTCCGGACACTGGAAGGACCAGACCCACCTACACTCGCTTTGTTTAGGAGCAACTGTGAAAGCATCACTCCCCTGTGATTCAAAACTTCCGTTCTCAGTTCGCCAAGCCAGAGACCGACCACAGGGAAGACTGTGCAGGAGAAGATGGGGTTTGCTTCTTCTGTGACCACTCTCGATCCCCTCCTCTTCTGGAACTCCTCTCTCACCAATTCAGCACCAGACAGGCCCTTCAGAGAATTTTCTGATATTGGTCATTTGCCACTGTTGTGTGACAAAGCTTTTTCTAAAGAACCGCAAGACACGTCTAGTCACCCCCAGTAGGGAGCCTACAACAGACCAAAGTATGGACATCACCGAAGTCCAACTTGGTAAACCAATGAGTTGTATTGGGTTTCTTATAGAAATAAAGGTAAGAGTTACTGACAGGAGCAGAAATGACCCAAAGACATTTTGATAGGGCAGCTCGCAGAGCTGGGAACCTGGAGCATGCCATACACCCTGCAGGCAGCTCAGGAGATTGAGGAGTGTCCACCCAGGTGCTCCAGCTGGTCTAAATCTCTTCTAGGCAGCTCAGCTGGCTTCAGTTTCTTCCAGGAGATCTGGTCTCAGAGTCCCCTGTGTAGCTCACTTTGTCTGAGAGGGACTCATAGCTCTTATTGCTCACTCTGGCAGGGAGGGGCCTAGTGAATCTGGTCAGTTTCAGGGACTTCCTAAAGCTATTTTGAGTTATTTACTTTCCTGAATTAGGAGCTTCCCTGCAGGGAGAAACATTTCAATCTCGAGGAAACCATTACTCAACAGCCACTAATAAAAATGTACACTTTCCTTCACTTAACAAATGCCTAGTGAGTGGCTTGCTTTAAGCCTGTCACCGGGCAGGTGTGGGGACACAGAAATACAACTCAGCCCCTGTCTGTAATATGTCATAAGTGCCACGATTAAGACATAGAGCACAGGGAGAAAGCTTGGGGGACTTACTGCAGGGAAGCAGCTCTTCAATTAGTGAATAAACGCCTTGGTACCTCGTTCAATGTATTTTCAGCATCGGTGAGAAGGCAGAAGGGATTGGGGAATGGAAAGAAGCTTCCTGCTCCTCAACTCTTTAAATCACACACCAGAGCTGCAGAGAATTCAGGCATTCGGGTACTTTCGTATTCTATCTCCATACGGTGCTGGCCTGCGGCCACGGCCTGCAGAACAAATTGAACATGAGCAGCAAGCAGCAGAGTGAGCATGTGCTCCTGAAATCCTGCTGTGCATAAAGGGTGGTTTTTAATTTGCTTGCACATTCCAAGAAAAAAAAGGCTTCCTACTTATAGATTAATCCACCATTCTGGTACTAACGCTCTCCTGGCTCATTATTCAACATGGAGATTGCCTCTGTTTCTGCCTACACCTGTTTGGCTCCCTTATCCCGGAATCACGTGTCAGGGAACCCAAGGCAAGTTCTCTGTGGAAAGACTCTGTGTCTTATATTGGTTTCATCTGCAGAAGGAAGGTAACAATACCTCACAGGGAAATTGGGAGGATTAAGTTAGATAACGGATAGCATACGTAATTTGGAGAGTTTATTTTTTTTCCAACAAGCCCCAGGCTTCTCTGAGATATGGCAATAAGTCTTCTGCTGCATTTCACATGAATAGTCATGAATAGTTATCAAATGCTTACAGGATCTCTTCAGGAGGAAATAAGTAGACCCTTGAAAATACACGCGTGCTGCACGGGAGGATGCTAACCTCACAGCCTGGTTGGAAAGGAAGCTGTGCAGCATTGCAATTATCTTCTAAACAAAGAGTCAGTGAAGGACCAGACAAAAGGCTTTTCAGGCTTTGCTAGTCAGGAAGCGGCATACCCAGGGCTGGGGATGTACTCAGTGCTCACTGCGTAAGAGCATCTGCAATACAAGCAAGAGCAATGGAGTTTGGATCCTCAGAGGCTGTGCAAACCCATGCATAGCCAGTATTCGCGGACAGAGGCAGGCTGATACTGGGAGCTCACTGGTCCCCACTTCTCACAAGCTTCAGGATCAGGAACAGACCCCATCCCAAAAAAAAAATGTGGTGGAGAGCAAAAGAGAGGGACTCCCTATGTGCACATATGAGCATACACACAGGTACACATATCCACACATGCCTGCGAACATTTACACCACACGGACACACTAAAGATCAAATGTTCTTCATTTTAAGTGTTCAAACAGAAAAGTTAACACGGTTTTTGATTATTTTATTTAAACTTTTACATTCTAAAATGTAAAAACTTTTCCTAGTTCCAGGATTAGGTTTGGCCTAATAGCCTGTACTTTGCCTCCAACTCCAGATCTTAAATGAAAAGATGGACAGAGACAGACAGACCGACAGACAGACAGACAGACAGACAGACAACTTTCAGCCCAGAAATCCCCACTAACCGGATTAGGAAATGTTTGAATGTATGCACTCACACACATAAGGTCTGTGAAGCCTCATATGGCCCCAAGCCCTGCAGCAACCCCATTTTCACCAGAAATGACCCACCTGCCGTTGTGACCTCCGGTCACGCTTTACCTTTTGGACTAAATAGATCTGTTCCATCTAGAGGACCAGTACACCAAGTCATTAACATTGTGATAATAATTGATATTCTCAAGCGGCCTTTTGTTCCCATGGAAATCTCAAACAATATATAAACAATAAAAGACCACCAAAAGAGGGAAAAGTAAGCAAGGGTTGTTCTCCGCAGAAATCTACAGTGTTTCCTAATTCCAGATTGATGGGGAAGTGATGGTTTTGTGTGCTGCAGCTATTTTCATTACTACAAAGCAGAATAAAACCCTAGGGCGTGTAGTTGCCAGAGTCGTAACCTGAGTCGTAACCACGTGTGACCTGGGCAAACACGTTAGCTTCGGTGACTCTCAACCTGGCTATCCGATACACACAGATTATGTCTACTTTATCCCGGGGTATTGTAAGACCGAGATTAGATACTGATGTGAAGAATATTTAGAGCTGTGTCCTGGCACCTAGAATAGCCTCAGTAAGTGTGAGCCGTAAGTATTTTAACAATTGGGGGAGGTTGATGCAAAAGAACAAATGTAATTTTGTTTTACATCCCTACTTCCAGCCCTCAAGATTTCGATTCAGAAAGTCTGCGACAGGGCCAACAAGATGTCCATAAACAGAGCTGTCTGAAGATCTGTGTGTCAGGGAAACAAGGTGGGTCCATGTTTTGCAACGCAAGGTCCTAGAAAGCAGATCAGCAGCATTAGAGGTTGGAGCAGTTGTTGCCAGAGAGAATGTGAGGGTAGTTACTGGGAAAGTGTGACCACAAGGGAATGTTCTCTTCACCCAGGTGTTGGTATCTGACTGAATATGTTCACGTGATATCATTTATCAAAATGCATACTTGTGATTTATGAGCTTAACTAAATGAGATTTTTTTTCCCTTTTTCTTCTATAAAAATGTAAAGCTCCAGAACTATTGCCAGAGTGAACAACAAAATCAAAGTCCCCATTAGTGTTTCTCATCCCTGACAGAATATTAAATCATCTTAAAGAATAGTTAATTAACATCTTGGTCTGGGCCCAGACCTCACAAATGTTGATTTCAATGGTTTGGACGGGGACCCACCCGTCAGTGATTAGATGCTCACTGAAGATATCGTAAGTCAAAGGAGATTTAAGGCAGGTGAGTATCACATATCCATAATACCAACACAATGGAAACTGAAGTAAGGACTGTGAGGCCAGCTTGGACTACACAGTGAGACCCTACCTCAGATGAAATATGTTTACCATGCCCAACAACTTAGCATAACTTATTCTACCTCTTTGTTTAGGTTCATTTTTATTCTCTCTATTTGTCCTTTCTAAGTTTTTATCAGCCAACAGCAATTATATATGGTAACAGCTCTCAGATGAAACTTTCATGTGTGTACACATTTTGACACATTCCCCACCACGGTCCTCTCTTGTCCCGACACTCATGCGGACTCCATTTCTCTTTCCACTGACTTCTATATCTTTTTTTAATCCAATGACCTTAACTAGGGCTGCTTAGAGAGTATGGATAAAGGGTTATTTACAGGAGTATAGGCAACTTATCAGTAGTTAAACCACTGAGTAAAATGTCTTCCCTTCCCCAGCAACCACTATCTTCTTAGAGATGGATCTTCGGGGAAGGATGGGGCTTCATAAGCCTCTCCCACAGTAGTCATTAACAGCCAATAAAAATCTCAGGGAAAGGTGGGACCTTGTGATCCTCTCCCTGCATCAGTAATGAACTACTGTTAGCCAGGAATGTCATGGCCAGGCCATGCCTAGAAGACAGAGGTCTATGATCCTACCCTTTCCTCTGGCTTTCCCGTTCTTTACACTGTCTCCTCTGTCATGTTCCCTGAGCTTTGGAGGGGATGGTAGAGATGTCCCAGTTAGGGCTGAACATTCAAGGGTCACTTATCTCACCATTTGGACCAGTCATGCTCTCTGCAGTGAACACTGCCCACTGCAGTGTTTTCTAGCAAAGCTGACAGAGCACTAACTTATGAACATGAATAGAAATATTTAGAAGGTCTTTTTACCAGCACATTTTATCAAATTACCAATAAAATAGCCATATCTCCCCACCCCCAACTATGAACTACTCAGCACATGTACAGTATTAGACGAGTATCTCTTCCTATGTGTCAGGCCTCACATCCAAGGAGGATGCCAGGAATCTAGGCAGGCATGCCACATGGCCTCAAAGGCACAGCCATCCTGCCTCCCCTCCACTAGGTATCAGGACTCTAGGCAGGCATGCCACATGGCCTCAAAGTCATAGTCATCCTGCTTCATGTCCCCTGGATGCTAGGGCTCTAGGCAGGCATGCCACACTGAGATATTGATATTGTTCTGTATATTGATAGCTGTTCCTGACACATTTATCCTGGAGGTTGCAGCTAGAACTTTATCATTTAGCAGAACCTGAGAGAAATTCTACTGCGAGAAATCAAATGGCAATCATAAAGGCCTCTTTACAGTTACGCAGCAGGTAACACAACGCGGAGCAATCCTCAGTGGTACCATCAGCGTAACCCTTGGCTCGTCACTCAAAACCGATTTACTCCAAAGGACTTGGCTCAGCACATTTTCATTCCCCCTGCCCCTGTTTTGTTTTCATTACTTAAATTCTGTTGGGAAGAAAGGCCTTGATGTTAGATTGTAGATCTCACATGAAATATCTGAGCTATTGGATTTGTCAGCTCTCAAGGAAGGCAGAGTAATTGAAGTCCATTTATAAAGCTTTCACGGCACAAAAGCGGCAATATCAACTGACTGACAGCGGCAACTGACAAGGGAGGAAAATTCTCCTGACATTATATATTCAGTATGAACTTCCCACACTTATAAAAACTGTCCAAAAAAAAAAAAAACAGGAAGCTTAGGTTTAGTGACACTCAACACTATGACAATAGAACAAATTACCCACTGCCTGGTGACTCCAATCTCATCTGTAGAGAAGGCTCTATTCTGCCTCACACTCGATTTCAGCACAACTAACACTTCAAGCAAGCGTGTGTGTCCTCCACCCAATGAACAGTCAGTTGTTTTAGGCAGAATTAAACCCTGCAATATGTAAAACTAAAATAAAATGTCATGAGCCAACTGGGTTTGTTTTATAAATAAAAGGTTGAATATGAAAAAAATCAATCAATGCAATTCACTGTATTAATAGATAAGAAACAATACAGTATGGTCACCTCAGCAAATACATTAGCAAACCAGGTCTAAAACAAGGCACCAACTGGTATTTTTAAAAAACTATTGATGTGGGAGTCCCTGTGTATGCTATGAATATGTTTTATTACCACTGACTAATTTTTTTAAAAAGCTGCTTTGACCTATAGCAGGGCAAAATATAGCCAGGTTGGAAGAGATATAGAGAGAGTAGGTAGAATCAAAGAGATACCCTGTAGCTGCCGAAAGAGAAGGACCAGGAACCTTTCCGGTAAGTCACAGCCTCTTGGTGATACACAGATTAATAGAAATGGGTTAATTCAAGATGTAAGGGCTAGCTAGATATATGCCTGAGTCATTGGTTTGAACAGTGTTGTAATTAATATGGTTTCTGTGTGATTATTCCAGTCTGGGCAATGGGGAAACAAACAAGCAGTCCCTGTTTACAAACTCCAGTTGTTATCATTCTTTTAAAATAAAAAACAAATATGTCTCCTTCTACTTTAGTGATGAAAATTGGATTTCTCCACGGCACTGAAGTGGCCACCATCTGGAATGGCAAATGTGGCTCCGGCTGACACTGAGTGTCATGAAGAAACCCAGGGTCAGATTGGCCACCTGAGTCCAGGTTGGTGTCCAGACTAGGATGCATCCAGATCTGAGTGACCTGCGCTGCCACTCAGTGATACTGCGGCCTCTGGGTCCGAGCATCAGCTGGGGACCATGCCAAGGCCCGTGGCCCTACTGCAGCCAGGGTCTGTGCTGATGTCCCATGCTCCTGCTACCATAGAAGACCTTGCAGACACCCGAGATCGAGGGCTATGTTGGAGTCTCAGGGCCATACTGCTGCAGGGAGCAGTGGTAACATCCAGACCCAGTGGCTGCCAAGGACCATGTTGGGTCCATGGTCCTTGTGCAGCTGAGGTCTGAGCTAAAGTCCAGGTCCTGTACTGACACCAATGGTCACATAGAGGCCCAAGTTTGGGGCCACAGCCTGAGGCCTTGCTGGTGTCTGGCAGCCACGCAGCTACCATACCATTCCCACCTGAGTGGCCATCCTTACACAAAGAGCCAGGATGTTTAGGCCTGTGGCCAGTGTCACCTCGGGAGGCCCTTCACTGCTCTGGAAAAGCTGACCTTACCTATCGCTGGCCTCAACACTCAGGAGAGAGGGCCCCCACCCCTCACTACTGGCAAAGATGAACCTACCCTGAGGGCCTGCATGTAGGGGAGCTGATTCCACCACCGCACCTGAGGCTGGTGGC
The DNA here is from genome assembly GCF_903992535.2 of Arvicola amphibius. Lineage (NCBI taxonomy): Eukaryota > Metazoa > Chordata > Mammalia > Rodentia > Cricetidae > Arvicola > Arvicola amphibius. The sequence continues at coordinate 8,482,909 of NC_052047.1, read as the reverse complement.
CCCAGGGGCTCAATGTGACCTGCCTGACTAACACCCAGGTCCAGAATGGGGCCTTGGTTGACCTACCCTAGCATCTACTCTGGGTCCTGCTGGAGCTCCTGAAGGGACTGGTCCTGTGGAACTATTCCTGCAAGATCTCCAAGACTCTGGGAAGCCAAAGGACATCTGTGTGCTGTGCGGATTCTCCGGGGCGGATTCAAAAAGGATGGTGTACCAAAGCCCACAGGCCTTGAACCAGACCGGGGACTCATGGCAATGAGCATATGCCAGTCAAGCTGATGGGACAAAGGGCTAAACTATATGGCACACGGAAGCCTCCAACACCACCAGGACAGATAAAGAGGTGATGGAGAGGCAGCTGAGGAGAAGCAGAGATTTTTCTGTTCCTGGTGTGGTTTTTGTTCTGTTTTGAAAAAGCATTTCACAAAATTCAACACCCCTTATGATAAAGGTCTTGGAGAGGTTAGGGATACAAGGATTCTATCTAAATATAATAAAAGGAATATACAGCAAACCAACAGGCAATATCAAATTAAACGGAGAGAAACTCAAAGCCATTCCACTAAAATCAGGAACAAGACAAGGCTGCCCACTCTCACCGTATCTCTTCAACATAGTTCTTGAAGTTCTAGCAATAGCAAAGACAACATAAGGAGATTCGAATCAGAAAGGAAGATGTCAAATTTTCGTTATTTGCAGATGATATGATTGTGTAGATCAGTGACCCCAAAAACTCTTCCAGAGAACTCCTACAGCTGATAAATACCTTCAGTGATGTGGCAGAATACAAGACCAACTCAAAAAAACCAGTAGCCCTTCTATACACAAAGGACAGAGAAGCAGAGAGGGAAATCAGAGAAACTTCACCTTTCGCGATAGCCACAAATAGCATAAAGTATCTTGGGGTTACACTAACCAAGGAAGTGAAAGATCTATTTGACAAGAACTTTAAGGCTTCAATTTTTTTTAAAACTATGGTCCAGGCTAGGGAGGCAGTGGCTCAGACAGTAAAGCCAGCTGGGCCGGCATGAGTTTGAGTCCCAATCTCTAGCACTCGCATAAAAGCCGGGTATGATCACATAACCTAACCTCAGGGCTGTGAAGGTGGAGCTAGTAGACTTCTGGAGGTGACTAGCAGCCAGGCTAGCCAATCAACAAGCTTGCCAGTCAGTGATCATCTCAGAAGATGAGGTAAAAAGCAGTAATAGAGGACTCTGACCTCCACATGAAAATAACACATTCATATTCACCTGCACATACATGTATGCTCACAAATACACATAAGCTACCTACACACACACACACACACACACACACACACACACAGAGAGAGAGAGAGAGAGAGAGAGAGAGAGAGAGAGAGAGAGAGAGAGAGATGAAAAAACCCTATGCGTCTACACACAAAAAAAACCAGACTGAAACACTACGTTTAGGGAAAGAAATCCACACCAAAAGCTGCCTATCCCATTATCCCATTCATATAAAATGTAGGAAAGACAAATCTAATCTTCTCTGACAGAAATGAGACCTACAGTTACCTAGGAATGCACCCGGGAGGACAAGAAGGAATACCTCCAGATTATTCAAGAGGACAAAGATATGCTGTTATCTCTTTATAATTTTTTCTTTTTTGATAATTTCATGCATACATACAGTAAAATCTGACCCTATCCACTACCTATTTCTCCCCTCCAACTCTCCCATATCGCCCAACATACCCCATCCTAATTTCATAAGTTGTTTTTCTTATTTTTGATAACCCACTAAATCCAGTCAGTGTTGCCTGCGGCGCATGACTCCTGTCTGTGCTCTATGCGCCACCATACCATTCGTGAACCAGGCAAGGGGCTGGAGACTGAAACACACAAAGACTCACAGACAGCACAGACAGAAACAAGGATCATCCTTGAAACAGGAATGGCCCAAGAATGCCTCTTTATTGTGTTCAGGGGCATCTTATATAGGGATAGCCACGCCCCAGCCAAACGCACCAGAAACCATTCCCCTGCCATCAGGAACTCCTGAGGGTCTCGTGCTCAGAGCAGCTGTAGGCACTCAGATCAAGAAAAAACAAGTTGTTTACAAGAAATTCAGGATCTGGGGGTTCACTGCTCCCAACAGTTGCCCACGTCATTTCCAGAAGACATTTTCTTCATTCTTCCTCATCTTGCAGCTCTCACATTCTTTCTGCCTCCCCTTCTGCAGCATTCCGAGCCTCGATGGAGGTGATAAAGATGTTCCACCTAGGGCTGTGTACTCCATCTCTTCTCAGGGCTTCCACCAATTAGGAGTCTCTACGTTGAGTACTATTCATTGATTAAAGAAGTTTCTCTAACCAAGGCTGAGAATAGTGCATGACCTTTTAGCAAAAATTACAATGGCTGCCAGCCATGGGTTTTTGACCAGGATTACAGTACCAGGCATGAAATTCCCTCTGTGGAGCAGGACTCAAATCCAATCAGAAAGTAGTGAGTGACCCCGTAATGGTCATGCCACTATTACAGCAGGACCTGTCCCGGCAGGTCATTTTCACAGCATACAGGATCTATTACTGGATAAGATCACTGATGTCTTTTCTCCCTCAGCAGCCTGCAGAACACCTTCGAGAACTGTGAAAGCCAGCCAGGAGGGAGGAAGTTCCTGGTCAGCTTGAGACTGGTTTCTCTATGTCCTTCAGCCAAAGCATGTGGTATCTTCAACAATAATGTCTTATGATGTAATTATGGGGGGGGGGGGGGGTAATCAAGGGTAATAGCAACAGCCTGTGTTTGGGAGACCTCTGCGCCCTCCTTGATCAATAACTTTTGGGGGTATCCCATGCCTTTATGCTATTTCCATTGTGAATGCATGTTGTCGAAATTCATGGAAACATGTTATTGTTGACTAGTTGGCTAAATTATTAACATTTTGGTAAATGTTGACCTGTGACATATCTAACTATACTGTGATATAAAAAGAGGCAATGACTATGAATCATTGTAAGTTGTTTATTCTTTATTGTGTGCTAGACTTTACACACAGCATTTTGAGAGAAGGTTCTCATTTCATTTACCCACAGAGCCAATAGCTGAAGCATTATCCCCAGCCCCACTCTACAGATGAGGAAATGAAGACTTGGAAGTTTGGACAGTTAATATGTAGCGTAACTGGCTAGAAAAGCCAGACCAATCTGTCTTCAAACTAGCGCAATGCTCTCTGCGGCGCCGCACCGTGCTTTCTCCAACGGAGGAAGGCATTATGCCTCTAACACAATGAAACACTCCTAACGAGATGCCAACAAAGAGAGAAATAAGTGGATTTGTCACTTGGGCAGAAGAGGAACATGATAATAAATCATCAGGCTTTTCAGGAACCACTAATGTCAACAGACCATCAAATCTGAACTGATGGAGCTGCAAATGTAATTATTGAACCAGGACAATTCCAGTTTAAGATACTGATTAATCTCAAAGATACAAAGGTCCTTGTTATTATTCACTTGAGGAGGGAAATTAACTTACAAAGAAGATCGGGCATTGGCAGAGAGTAAAAAGAAAAAAAAATCCATGCTGTGTTTCTTCTTACACTTGTCTTGTTTACTACAATGCTTGTGTTCTCTGCCAACATCTTACAAGTGAGTTCTTACACATAGTCAATCTCATATTGAGTAAGCGGACTCAGCGCCAGAGCACAGCAATGGAAACAGCCTAATTAACTCTAGGAAAGCAAATACAGCCCAGATATGAAAAGTTAACAAAGATAGCACCAAAAAAAAAAAAAGGAGTAAGTGAGAAAGCAAGGAAAGACCTGGACCCAGAGAAGAGAGGGCAGTGCAGGAAAATCTGATCTGGGAATAAACAACTAAACTGCGAACAACATACTGGGAAATATAATTCAATAAAATGTCACATAGGGTTCACAAGCAGGATTAAACCAGGATAGACTAGAGCGGTAGTTCTCCAGCTTCCTAACGCTTGGACCCTCTACTACTCATGCTATGGTGACCTCCAGCCTAACATTATTGTTGTTGCTACTTCGTAACTGTAATTTTGCTACTGTTATGAATTATAATGTAAATATCTGTGTTTTCCGGTGGTTTTAGGTAACCCCTGAGAAAGGATCATTTGACGTCCCCCCCAAAGGGGTTGTGACCCCCGGCTGAGAGCCACTGCACTAGAGGTTTAATTGAGTGGTAAGGCCTTTGACTGGGATTTATAAATCCCTAGCAGAGAGGTAGCCCAGTCCCTATCCTTGGGTTTGTATTTGCTAGCTTAGTGTGTCTCTTTGGGGTATTCCTCTTAGGTGTACGGTAACGCCATAAAACATCTTTTTTATACATATATATGTGCTTTATGAAGCTTCTATAGTAGTAGGATTCCATATAACTTTAAAAAAAAAATCAGTGTTCTTTAAGGGTAGGGCAACCATGCTCCAGTGGGTGACCCCACACCTATGAGCATCTAACCAGCACATACTGGGCATAGTGGGTGAAAGAGAGAGGGAGGAATGAGGAAGTTGGGAGACGAGTTGGGAAGGAGAGGGTGAACAGGATCAAAATACATCATATGAATTTATGACATTCCCAAGGAATAAAAAGAAAATGTGAAGTACCTGCCGCCAAGCCTAATAACCTAAGTTCAATACCTGAAAAACACACGGTAGAGGAGAGAAACAATTCCTAAAAGTTGTCCTCTGGCCTTTGTAAGCACCCCATCCCATACACATACATGCCCAGGTGCGCACGCACACACGCGCACACATACACACACACACACACACACACACACACACACACAAAAACATGGCAAGATATGACATGTAAGTCTCATGAATGTTATGGGGATAACAAACCACCTTCTGCTTATATTTAAGACTCACCCTACAGGAGGAAACGTGTCTGGTGCTATAAATCTGGCCAAGAGACCATGGTTGGGGAGTCCATAGACCCCACGGTAAATATGCTACTGTTACTTTGCTAAATGAACATAGACTAAAATCGTTCTCTAAATACTTACCTCTGTGATGTAGATTAGTTCTCCCCCAGGCCTCATCCCAAAAGCTTCTCATCCAGTAGATGGCAGTTAATAAAGGCACTCACAACTGACCAAAGCTGCAGAGAGAAAGTGTCTGCGCTCAGCCGCAAATGGGACATCTACATCGCAGCCGCTACCACAAGGCGCAGGGACCTTCTCAGACTGCAGGGAAGCTGTCTCCTGGATGTGACAGGCTGCTGCACTCGAACGCACAGCAGTTACAGCTGCCTGAACAAGACCTGCACAAGACCAAGCCAATCAAAGTTCCAGAAGGAGGTGGGGAGTGGCTCACATGTTCCTGCCCCTGGCTAAGGAGCGTTTATTAGGATCTGAATCAAAGATCCTGAACCAAGGCAAAGAAATAAAAGGCATTGTCATAGTGTTCATAAATATGGACAAGTCCTTTTTTAATTTAATATTTTGTATTTGTGTGTGAGCAATGAGCAATGTGGATTGCACTGGTAAATTTTGATTGTTTTTTAAGGTGGGGTAAGGGATGGATCTGGAAGGAGTTGGGGGAAAAGTGGAGTGGATATGACCAAAATACATTTTATGCATGTATGAAATTTTCAGAGAATAAAAATATTTTTAAAACATTGTTCAATGCTGAATATGCAATTTTAGAACCCAGGAAGTAGAGACAAGAGGCACCCCGGCATTTTTGGCAAATTCAAAGCCAGTGAAAGAAACCATCTCAGCAAAAACTTGATAGTGCCTGAGGGAGAATATCCAAGATTGTCTTTTGGCCTCTGCACACATGTGCACACACATACACGTGCACCTGCCCCTATGCAAACACACACATGTGCACACATGTACACATACACCTGCCCCCATGCACACACATGTGCACACACGTACACATGCACCTATCTTTGTGCACACACACATGTGCACACATGTACACATGCAACTGCCCCGTGCACACACATACACATGCATCTTTGTGCACACACGTACACATGCACCTGCCCCCATGCACACACGTGCACATGCACCTATTCCTGTGCACACATACATATGCACACATGTACACATGCACCTGCCTTGTGCACACACACATGTGCACTCATGTATACATGCACCTGCTCCCGTGCATACACACAAACCCATTATATCGGAAAACTATACAGCCTTTATGGGAAGAAGGATTCACTAAACTAAAAAAACAATAAAATAAAATAGCAACAGTTTAAGTTGGAAATTTCTCCAAATTTAAACAAAAGAATTAAAATTTACAAACTGTTAAAATTTACTGATATAGCAGATGAATGAGTACCCCATAACTTACAATGTTCATACATACAATTAGGGTGTTATATCAGTTATGCTAATTGTTAGCAATTACATTATTACAGCCTAATCCACCAGAGGAAATACAACCCACAAACATTGGAACACTCTCCCATGGAAATTAAAGAAACGCACAACAAAGCACAGTAAGTACAGTACTACCGTTGTGAGGGGCCTGCCCAGTGCTGGATGCCAACATCCCATCCCAAGCATCGTGAGCTGGGCACATTAACATGTGCTGCTGAAAACCAAACGCAGCTTAAAACATTCTAAAATGCTTTGGCTTCATTCGTAGCCTCTGACCCAGTGGCCCCACTCCGAGAGGCTTCTCAAGACATACGTCTAGGTGAAGCTTATGTAGGATGATACTCACTGGAGTGTGATTTGTAACAGCAAACTGGAAGAAAGTTCTTAAATGTTCAGTAATAATGAGAAACCACAAAATAAGCTATGGCTATGCTGACTGACCAGAATGGAAGAATATATTTAGAGCAATGGACAAAAGAGTTAAACACATTAATTTCTGGGAAGTAAAAACATATAAAGAATTTTCATTATGTACTTAATGAACTTCGAAAGGGCTGAGTGTGCTGCTATCTTTACTATTGTAATGAGAAAGGAGATTTAAAAATAAGTATTTCCATTTTGGAAAACGGATTGAAATGATGGCTATGAGGCTTATGCTAATGGGAGAACGAGCCAGCTATTCTAGAGGGGGAAATACCTGCAATGAAGTAAGCCCGGACCGCAAGTGGATGTGTTCGTGGAGATGACAGATAGCTTTTCCTTCTTTTTGTAAACCACTTTTATTGAACTCAGCAAACATTTATCCAGATCCTAAAACTCCTAAAGTAGGATAAAGACATAAAACGAGCTGTCATGATGCTCACAAATGTGTCCAAATATACTTTTTATATAATACTTTGTATTTATTCTCGGGGATTTCCTACATGGATACAATGTATTTGATCAGATCCATGCCTCACTTCCAACTCCCCCAGAACACATACCCCTTGCATCTTCCTGCCAACATTTTAAAAACTCATCTGCAAAAAAAAAAAAAAAAAAAAAAACCAAAAAACAAAAAAAAACCTACTGAACTCAATTAGTCCTGCCCATATGCACACGGATGAAGGGCTATCCACTAGATCATAGCCCATCTACCAGGGGCCACACACCCAAAGAATAATGACTGTGCCTCTCCTGGCAGACACTGCCAATATCCCCTCAGCAATGGGAGAGCCTTTGTGAGCCCTTCCCTCATCCATACTGGAAAGTGGATTGACTTGTTCACGTGCAGGGAGCACAGCTGCCATGAATTGTAGAGTGCAAACAGCCATGTTAGCACCAGAGGACAGCCGTGCACAGCCCCTCCGCAACCTCTGACAGCCATGCACAGCCATGCCCCACCCTCTGACAGCCATGCACAGCCCCTCCCTCCCCACCCTCTGACAGACGTGCACAGCCCTCCCCACCCTGACAGTCGTGCACAGCCCTCCCCACCCTCTGACAGCCATGCACAGCCCCTCCCCACCCTCTGACAGTCATTACATTCCTTCTGCTCCATCTTCCTTTATGCTCCCTGACCTTTCACCAGTTTTGAGTCTGCATTAACCAATGCCCACTGCAAAGAACAGCTTTCCAGGCCAGGGCTGGGATCAGAACCAGCTTATGGACTACACTGGTCCAGTTGCCCAGAATTGAAAGATGGAGTTCTCAGATCCCTCTGGCTGTAGCAGGCTGCATGTGGTACTGGGAAGGATGGGAGGATGGAAGCCTTCGGTCTCTACAGCCTCGGTGATCGGGGACTTCTGGAATGAGGGTAGAGGAGGTTTTATTTCCTGGTGGTTCCCTCAGATGCCAGCAGTTTATCATGGTCCTACAGGTCCAGTGTGTGAGAGCCACCTCACCCATCCGAGCTTCCACTGCTCTCTCTCCAGTTCTTTGTACAATATTCTAATGGTCCTTTTCTGCCTGGAAGAGTTCTCAGGGAGTATCGTATGGCACATCACAAACTTTTCTGCCAGGAGTTTACTATTGTGCATATTTTTGTTTGTAAAACCATAAAATCCATTTCCAAAACTGAATAAGAAAACACTGTAGTGAGGAGGCAAGCAGGCTGCATTCCGGCCCAGCTCCTGGCCGCCCGGCTAGCTCAGTTGGTAGAGCATGAGACTCTTAATCTCAGGGTCGTGGGTTCATGCCCCACGTTGGGCGCCATTCTGTAGTGAGGAGGCAAGCAGGCTGTATTCCCGCCTGGTTCCCGGCCGCCTGGCTAGCTTATGCCCCGAAATAACAACACACAAATTGTATTCCTTTAAACACTGCTTGGTCCATTAGCTTCAGCCTCTTACTGGCTAACTCTCACATTTTGATTAACCCATATTTAGTAATGTATGTAGCACCACGAGGGGAGGCTTACCGGGAAGATTCTAGCCTATGTCCATCTTGGTTTGGAGCTTCATTGCATCTGACTCACTTCCCTTCTTCCCAGCATTCTGTTCTGTCCACTCCACCCACCTATGTTCTAACCTATCAGGCCAAGCAGTTTCTTTATTAATTAACCAATGAAATCATCAGATAGGTAGAAGACACACCTACATCAAAACACCATTACCATTCAACGACTTCAGGTTGCAATAAAAATTCCAAATATCAAATACAAGAAAAGGAGAGAAGGAAATGTCTTTGTTCCCTTGTATCTTTTTTTAAATATTTATTTATTTATTAAGTATACAGTATTCTGTCTCCTTGCATGCCTGCAGGCACCAGACCTCATTACAGATGGTTGTGAGCCACCATGTGGTTGCTGGGAATTGAACTCAGGACCTTTGGAAGAGCAGGCAGTGCTCTTAACCTCTGAGCCATTTCTCCAGCCCTGTTCCCTTGTATCTTTAGATTGCTAAACATGTATCAACGAAAATTTTTCAACAATAGGAAGCTACGCTTATATTTTTATTAACTTCAAAAATGAGTGTGAGTGTCCAGATCAGAATAATGTCTGGGCACTGAGAGATAATTTTTTACCTTTTCCTTTAGTTAAGGAGTCTGCTGTACTAAGTATACATGCACATTTAAGTACCCAGCACACTGTAAGAGCTACACAAAGCTCAGGATTATTCTGAATTGCTTAACAAACCTTTCTCAGCAGCGACCATGTGTCTGGCACGATGCTACACTGTTCACTAGTGCTGAAGAGCCCGAGTGTGAAACACACACCTGCAGCCTGAATCTTAGCGGGCTGAGGCAAGGGGATCACCTGAGCTTATGCACCTGAGGTCAGCCAAGGCCAAACTGTGGCACCAGCTCTAAAACAGTGAACGGGAGAACATTTCTGTTTTGTTTTTGCATGCTCTGGGGCTCATGCCAAATCTCCATAATCGGTAACAAATAGACGCAGCGGCTTACCATTGAACAGAACAGAGAAATAAGGCCTCCTTTGTAGCTGCAGAAAAGAACAGAGTCTCAGTGGGGTTAGTAATTGGTCACAGTAGGAACATGGCATAGGCATGAAACAGAAATGTAAAACCCAAAGGGGGGGGCCAAGAACAGCATCTCTTGGAGATGATATGGGGAGTCACACTGGGTAAATATGGGGGTGCAATGACAGAGTTAGCAGTGTATCTGCATAGGCCTCCCTTAATTCATCTCTTGACCTCCTAAGGACCTCACTGACACATGCTAGTGTGTCACAGAAGGGACATGGAATTCTCTGAGACTCACAGAAGCAAGCATGAAGAATCACTTTAAACAGAACCACTGAACGAACAGCAACTTGCTCATGAAAACTCCATCAAATGTCACACAGGAACGAGCACAAATCACAATCAAACTCCATCTCTGGGAAAACATAACTTCACAGTCAAATTCAACATACTAACTACCGAGATTTGATGTAGCTACCACCATTCTTCCCCCACCCCCTACCTCCTAGGAAGCTACTCTTCTGTAAGGTAAGTAGAAATGTACTTAGTTGATGAATTAAAATGTAAACACTCTAATCAGCACCACAGGAGGCAGACTTATATTTTGACAGGTTTAAAGACCAAACTCTAAACACTGCCCTAGAAATGCTCACACAGTCCCGCCGGCTTCGCACCTCCTGGTCTCATTACTGCACCGCATCCTGCGGAGGGGTCTATACATGTTCATTGCACTGGCAGACTTCCAGGATCTTACTTTAATGTGTGTTTTTCTCCATCGGATCACCTGGGGAGGCTGGGTCAGAGTGGGTGTTGGCTACAGCGATTCTTTACATGCAGCTTAGAGAGTGGGGGAGGCCCGAAGCCTTCTAGGGTCTTTCTGCACTGACATCAGTTGGAACAAGGACAACATCTTTGCTGGATAAGCACCGGAATCTCTCTTTGATTCCTCTGGCAGACTTTTGAAACAAGAGCTTTGCATTTTCTCTAGCTAATTTATGAACAAAGCAGAGATCATTGTTAACCCTGTCTTTTAAAAACAGAAAGAGGAAGATGCTGTTACAGACAGATCCATGCCGCTCTCAGTCAAATTTGGAAGTGTTTACTTCTGAGGAAATGCTTTCTTCTCTTCTCTCACTCAGACAAAACCCTCCAAGGACTTCAAAGTCACAATGCCTCAACTACCATGAAAATCGTAGTCAAATATTTGAGTAAAAGAAAACCAGCTGTTAAGTTGCCAAACAGAATAATGTCTACTGTTGTCTAGTTCTGGGGGAGAGGGGAATGCATGTTCATGTGAGTTTGTGTGTGTGTGTGTGCATGCACATGTGCAATGTACTACTATTAACTACATCGTCGTGACACACAGATGTGTATTTTAACAACTTCTTTGAAGATTCAAACATGTAAGGTCTTCTGCTTCTTACCCAAATCTGGGTACTCGCTAGAGTCAGGCAAAGTCTACCCTCAGACGTGGCCCACAAGGAGCCCACCCTGGCTTCTGGCCATGTAGTAAGGAAAACTCGAAACTCTTCCCTAACAAGCCTAGAGAAGAAACAATGACCACGGGGGACTCGTGCTCAGTTTGCTTGTAAACGCGAAGACTGGCACTGACGGGGTCTATCTATTATTGATATAGAAACTGCTCATTAATGTGACCCCTGAAGGTGACATCATTCTTTATGCACCAGAATCATTAGGCAGTGTCAGAAAGAACGCTTGCTCTGAAATTATACTGCACATTGGCTCCCTAGGAGCCGCTAGCAGCCCGGCACTTGCTGTCAGGGGTGTACAAAGATGGGCACACATACAGAGGCTATCCATGGTTCTCTTATCCGCAAGCCACCCTCGCCAGCTCTCCAAAGAGACGAGAGGGCTGAACTCGCACCTTACCCTCTGTGCTTTCTTCATGGCAGCAGAACTCAAACCCCATGCACTGAAGGAGAAAAGGGTTCACTAATTTAAATTACCACTGTCTTGACCTTTTGTGAAGCGATGACCCCAAAAAAGGGAAACTAAAATAATAGATTAATAACAGAAAAACTAACCACCGACTTCATATTTCTGTTCAACAGGTAAAAATAATTACTGTAATTCACACGTGTTAAATATAATTCAAAGTACTGAATATGGGGGCCCCCGGCAGTGGGACCAGGATCTATCCCTAGTGCATGAGCTGGCTCTTTGGAGTCCGTTCCCCATGGTGGGATAATTTGCTCAGCCTTGATGCACGGGGGGAGGGGCTTGGTCCTGCCTCAGCTTAATGTGCCAGGCTCTGTTGACTTCCCACAGGAGGCCTTATCCTTTCAGAGGAATGGATGAGAGGTGGGGGTAGGAGGGCTGGAGAGGAGGGGAAGGGAGGGAGGGAGAATGGTGGTTGGTATGTAAAATAAATTTAAAAATTAAAATAAAAAGTACTAGATACATTATTCTCTATTTGATCTCCACAATGTCATACTTAATATTAGATTGTATTTTTCCAATTATTAAATGTCATGCATCCAGGTAAATGAGTGACTGTAGAACTTTTGGCAGGAAAGGATAGTTATAGCATATTGAGTACAAAATGCTGGTTTCAAACATACTTGACTGCTCAGTCTCAGTTTTTAAACATTTTTAACTGTGTGTATGTGTGTGTGCATGCGCACACACACGTGCTCATGTACACACATCAAGGGACTGAGGGCATTATGTGCTCGTGGGTGCTCTGCCCAAAGAGGCCAGAAGAGAGTTGAAATCACAGGCATTTCTGAGCCATCCAGTCATGTGGGAACTGAACTCGGGTCCTCGGTAAGAGTAGCACATGCTCTGACCTGCTGAGCCATCTCTCCAACTCCTTCAGTCTTGTTTTTTTGTAGAAAACATATGTACACTTGTCCATGGAAAAGTGGCTGTTTGTGGTGGGAATTCATTCCATCAATAGCTTTGGGGTGCTGGTCTTAGGGTGTGGCTTCTCATCTGTGGATGTGATCTCTTGAAAGTAGGGAGACAGGCTGCAGGCTCTCTTGGGTTGTGTAGACCGGGTCAGGTAGCATGAAGCAGTGTGTGGTCAGTCCCCAGCTCCCTTGGTCCCAGCTCCATGAGTCTGTCTTCCCCCATAGCATCCCTTAATAAACTGATATATAAATATAACTAGATAGATAGATAGATAGATAGATAGATAGATAGATAGATAGACAGACAGATATCTGCATTTCTTGCATCAGCTGTTGGTGATTACTGATGACCACTCCTCTCTGACGAGAAGGGTGGCCATCCTTTTTTGAGAGATGGGACCTTGTTCTTCAGCTCAGACCGTCTCTGACTGCCTAGGTACAAGCAATCCTCCATTTCACCCTGGAACAACTGGTGCTCGCCACAGTGACTGGCTTTTTTTTTTATTCCTCTGGGTTTTTGAGCTGGGCTCTCACTCTGTAACCTAGGCTGGCCTTGAACTCTCAACCTCCACTTCTGCCTCCTGAATGCTAGACTTACAGGCATGTGCCACCATGTCCTGCTGGTTTTACAGAAAGGTTTTGGTGGTTTCAAGTCTAATACGAAGGGAAAACAGACTTTCAATACAAACTTCCTTTTTAAAAAGATATTCTTGGAGGGGAGACAGGCACCACGTCCCACCCCTAGCCAAGGAGCTATCAGCATTTGATTTCTGCTGAGTAGAGGGGAAGTTAGTTTATGTCAATGGAGTGACTGACATAGTAGGTGTATCAACCACACTCCAGGGCAGGTCCTACACCCAGGAGTAGTAGACCAATACAAACTGGACTCGATATTTGTTGTGATACTATCGATGTATTTGCTGGAACTGGACATCGCAGAATTAGCTGATGTATGCATTTTGATCAGCTGTGGTCTTCCTTGTTCACTTTTTATTGCAAACAGTACCATGAAGCTTTCCTACTGCAAGTAGAAATGTTGGCAGCCCAGCTACACAGCAAAGGAAGTGGGTGTTAAAAGATGGTTAGGTAGGCTAACCCAGATAACACACTCCCAGTACCTGTCCCTGAGCAATGACTTACCACAACCGGTCAGGACTGCTTCCTGATGTTTCAGCCCTGTGTCTGGGAAGAGCAGTTGGCTCTGATGGACCCAACGACCACACAATGGAAGCGCCATGCCTGGAGCACTAATCATGACCAAGAAAGGATGGAAAGGCACCCATTACAAAAGCATTATAATTGTCACAGTTGGTGACAAAGGTCAAAATATACATACAGACACACACACACACAAACATGCATATACGTATAGACAAGCACACATATACACACACAAACATACATACTCACACATACCTACATATGCCAGGTTGGAAATTCTTTTAGAAAACAACACGCTGAACCTGTTTCTCCCATGAGTCAGTGGTACGAGCAGCAGGATCGTTTTCATCTCTTCACTCCCAGAAATAGCTGAGAGTTTCAGGGGATAACACCTCCCCTATTTTCAGTTGTTCACTTTTAGCTTTCGGTCCTTCAACTAACAAATTATTTTTAAAGTGTATATTATTAGTTAATTATGTAGGGTGTGGTATGAGTATGTGTTCAGGTACCCTCAAGAGGCCAAAGTCATCAGAGGGCCTGGAGCTGGAGTCACAGGCAGTTGTGAGCTGCCTGGCATGGGCGCTGGGATTTGAACTCAGGTCCTCTGCAAGAGTAGCAAGCACATGCTTTTAACTGCTGAGCCCTCTCCCTAGTCCCAAAGAGATTATTAATAAGCCAAATCATATTAAGGGAAGAAACAGGACTGATCTAGGTATTTTTATTATAACCCTACAAATTATCATCATGAGGCAATATTTATTGGGAAGAGAATTAAAGGGAAAAAACTAAATTAAAGAAATCATGAATAATGAAAACTAATCTCTCCCATTTAATTTTCCCTACATCTGTCTAGATGAAATTACACCTACTAAATATTGACTTTCCTTCTCAGGACCCGAAGGCATGTGACATATTTTATTTGACATAGATCACTACATTTAACCTTCGGAGAAGGATGAGGCCGACACATCTCATTCAGTGACACAGGAGAAGGCGGTGCTGAGAGGCGAACTGATGAATGTGGGCTCACGAGTCACAGAGTAATTGCCTTATAGATCCTGCTGCCACGGGCCGGGGGGGGGGGGGGGCTGATGAGTTGCGGTAGTTCACACTTGCACCCACAAAAACAGGTTCCTCTCGCAGAGGTTCCCCTCGTAGGGCACTGTGGACTTGCATGGGGAAAATACTGCCCTTCTTTCACAAAATCCAGCATGTTTTCTTCCTTTTAACTGCAGGCTACAAAGCCCAGAGCGTTAGCGGCAATTATAAAATCACCTCCAATTGGGTATTTGTGAACTGTGCTGTGTCCATCCCCATCCTATTGCTACTGGTTCCTTGCCGAATTACTGTGCACATCACCTCTTCATAATTGCAGCAGCTGTCAGGCTAACTCTGTTGTGATAACCGGATTTTGACGAAATTGATTTTCTTCATAATTCTATATATTTCATCTTAAGTGTTCAAAACCATTCTAGCGGCTGAAGGGGATTTGTAGCACAGAATCAACAACAAAAATGGATTGAGAATTTCTACACCGAGCATCTCAAGCACTAAGGAATCTCAAGGGGCCTCCAACGAGGGGGGCTTTGAGAAGATGGAAAACAGCACTGGCGTTCGGGGCTTACGCTGGTATTCAACCACAAATCATGAGACCCATTGACAAACATTGCATTTGTCCCATAACCAACACAAGTCTGTGATAAATCAAGCTCCGCTCTCCACTCAGGACTTTCCCCTTCTTGGGGTCTCAGAGCCCTTTACACTCCCTGTTCCCAAGGTGTGGAGGGTCTCACACACTGCCTGGGTCACACACGAAGCAATAGTCATTCTCTGCAGCAATGCACTAGGTCCCCACCCACATTCTAAGACACAATCAGTGACAGCAGAACCTATGATAAAGGTTAAAACTACCTTTGCTTTCTCTTCTCTGTGGAGAAGGTCCCTGGTTGGAGAGAAATTTGTATTCTTTCTACTGCACAAATCAGCTGTCACTCCGCTGTTTTCCTCTGGATGCTGAAGTCAGACTGAGGAGTTTCCCATCTGGCTCTTCAGCCTTCACCGTGGGTAACCTCAGGCAGAAAGCAATCCAGAACATTGGAGTTTTCCACCTGACCAATCGTAGGAGGGTTCTGTCTTCATTTACTCACTTACTCATTAAGCAGCAAATCCTTCTACGCATTGCTGTCTCCATCAGGGTCCTTTAGAAAGGAGGAGGCAGGGAGTCTAGGGTTAGTGATAGCCCGTTTCATGTCTAATAACACTATAAAAAAGGAGGATTTCACAGCAGCCCAGCAGAGTGGCAGGAGGGTTAGGTTCTAGCCGATTGGATGAGCATCAGGGCAGGACTGTCTCATGAAGTCAGACCCAGCCAGCACAGGAACATGGACTAGATACAATGCAAACAGCATCAACTATCAAAACAAAGAGCAGCAAATGAGCCCGAGAGTGAGGAAGGTGCTGGTGCATGAGCAGAAGGAACTAGAGTCGTAAATCTAGAGTCAAGGACTTGAGGGTGAAAAACAAATTCCTTGGTATTTATGGTGATTGCATTTTAAAGTATGCAAGAGTGGCATTATTATATTCACCCTGGGATAACAGAGCCTCTGTGACAAGCTGGAAGGCAGACGCAGCCCTTTAGAGCAAGGTTGCAAAGAGCACAACAAATCACCAGGCACAGGAGCTGACTTCAGAGAAAGAAGAGACGGCAGGGTCGCCATCGTGTGCTGGTTCACCTCTCAACCAAGGTCTCTCTCTTTGCAACTGTCCAAGAACCAAAAGGCCTATGGATCCAGGGTCTACTACCTAGAGCTTTCAGAGAAGACCTGCTAGCGACCAACAGGCATTGCCCGAGGACACTAAAGTCCTGACAACAAACCTACTTCAAAAAGCAACTTCTACTTAAAATTTGTACCCAAAAAATCATGAAAAGAGATTTGTCCTATCTACTGTAAACAACTTCGGGGAAGCATGTACAAGCGTGGGTCGGGGTACATTGTAGGGGATTACAGAACAGCCCAACCTAAGCAGCAGTGATAAGCCAACCTGATTTACCTCATCAATTTTCTGATGTTTCCTGATATCTCTTTTTTTGTCCTGACAGGCCCAAATCAAAACTATCTTTTAAAATTGGCTGGCTTGTATTTTTCAAAGGAAGTTGTATTTAAACTACAAAAAAAATGTTTTACTTTTTAAGGAAGGATGAATGTATAATATATCAAGAGACAGAAAGGGAAGAAAGAAAGAAAACTGATAGATAGTAGGTTAGAAAAGTAGAAGAGAGAGAGAGAGAGAGAGAGATCTTAATTTTAATACCCTCCCTCCTTAAACAGGCTATTTCTTTTTTAAAAGTTCACCTTGTATACATGTGCTCAACTATGTTCATAGCAGCATTGTTTGTCATAGCCAGAACCTGGAAACAACCTAAATGTTCCTCGACCAAAGAATGGATAAGGAAAATGTGGTACATTTACACAATGGAGTACTGCACAGTAGAAAAAAAACCACATCTTGAATTTTGCAGGTAAATGGATAGAGCTAGAAAACATCATTTTGAATGAGGTAATGCAGACTCAGAAAGACAATTATCACATGTACTCACTCAAAAGTGGTTTTTAAACATAAAGCAAAGAAAACCAGCCTACAAACCACAATCCCAGAGAACCTAGACAACAATGAGGATTAGATCTATGTATGTTTGTCTTAGTGTCCTCATTGTTGTCTACGTTCTCTGGGTATCAAATAATCTCAGACCAGCTCCAAATAGGGTACAGTAAGAGGTTCTTTATTAAAGGGGAACTCATAGATCACAAAGGGGAACAGGAACAGAATTCAATATCCAGGTGTGGCGAGCACAGAGAGAGCCAGCGGGCAGACCTACGGACTTTTCGGTACTGAAGGCCACGCCCAACCTGGTCCAGCCTCTCAAAGGCCATTGGTTGAAGGAGGTTCCCCATCAGTGTGCAGTGTGTGTGTGTGTTGTGTGTGTGCAGTGTGTTGTATGTATGTGTGTGTGGAGTAGGTGTATGTGGACGTGTGGTGCATGTGTATGAGCATGCAGTTGCCTGCATCCATGTCTACCCATGTAGAAGCTAGAGCAGGACACCAGATATATTCCTTTATTGTTCTCCACTGTATTGCGCTGAGACAGGGCTCTCAAGATCAATGACTCAGAAGCAGACTGGTTTAGGCTAGCCAGCTGTCCAGGGAGTGAGCTCTAAGGATTAACCTGTCTCTGCACCTCAGTGCCAGGTTACAGACAGTTGAAGGCATATACAGCTTTTCCCATAGATCCGGGGATTCAGATTCGGTCCTAATGTTTGGAGGGGAAGTGTCCTTGCCCACTGAGCGATCTCCCAGCCCCCTGAGAAAACACTGCTGTATGGGGCTGGTAACTTTATGTCTACATGAGAGTCTTGGTGGATTTTTCTTTGAAAGTGTCTTGCTCATTCATTCACAGAGTGGAAAGGGAACAGCCTTGTACAATAGATGCAATGAATGGATTTAGTATTTCATATGGATTACAAATGGTCTCTCTTGCTTGTTTGCCAGATCAAACACAGACTGCCTTGTTAAATTTGCATTTCAGATCAATGAATAATTTTTAACACAAATATGTCTCAAATGATGCATAGGATAAAATTAGATTAAAAGACTAAACTCAAATTTAACTAGATAGCCCATATTTTTACTTCTTAAATTTGGCAACACTATATCCTGCCTCACAGATGCAAGTCCCCCCACCTTCTGAATATTCAGTTATTTGCGTTTGCTTTGTCCTTGAGCCAATAAACAGTACCACATTTTGAATACTATACAGCCCATTCTTTGTCTCCAGTGGCAAGGGCCTCAAGCTGATTTGTGGATGCCATTAACAATTACAGATGGATGCTGGTGGCTGCGGTGAGTTTGCTTTGGGTAAGCACCATGACATCCATATAGCTTTTATAAAATGCTACACAATCAATAAAAAGAAATTAGAGCCATCAATTCTGGGTGTAAAGATGTAATCAGCATTCAGGGGCATGTGTAATCCCTTATTTCAGTGTTGTCGCAAGCATAAGAATAGAAGGGGATTTTTTTTTCCCTTTTGCCACCACTAAATTAATTGTTTCTTTATAAAAATACAATATATCCCCTCACAGACAGTGCTGTCGTTAGGAGACTTTGTAATCTGCAGCTTCAATCTTGTTTCTCATCCTCCCTGGACCACTGCTCCTTCATCTGTAAAATGAAGGAGTAGAAGATGCAATTCCAAGGTGTCAGGATTCTGGAATTAGCTGCAGGCTCCCTTAGCCCCTCCCTGCCTGCTCCCTTTGTCTCCCCACAGGTGACCTCACCTCCAGCGAAGCTCCTCCCTTGGGTAGGAAAGGGCTTCCCCAGCATAACAGAAACAATTACCAAATTTGACATTAGTAAATCTGACTATGTACATCAATAAACTCTATGAACAACATTGACAGACAAACCAAAAAAAAAAAAACTGGGAAAAAATATCTGCATTTTACAATATAGGCAATTTAAACATGCCAAGGAGAAATGGACAAGGGACATGATAATTACACAGAGAGAGATGATAATAAATGTAAAAATATTTCCAAGTATTAGTGATTAGAGACAAATGTTTTCAAGGGGAAAAAAACGACAGCATTTGCCTATCAAATTAACAAGATTCCTTTAGGAAAACAACCTGGTGTCAGCAGACAGCACTCTCAGACACTGCTGATATATGACTATATGTAAGATAGTGCAGTAATTTTGGAAACTGGTTTACTAATATCTCCATCTCCCTTGATTTAAAAAAATGGAAAACTAAGCTACTTTATACTTTCAGCACAATGACACTCAACTCAAAGGGAAGTTTCTGTTGCCCATTGAGTAAAATACCAGTCTGCTGAGGAGCTGACGGAGGCAAGGAAGATGGAGTGGGTATTGGCCAGAAGTTAGAAATGCCGACTCGCAGTTTATGGCCAGTTGTGTAAATAAGGACATTTTCTTCCTGCATTTTGATGATTCTGACTTTATATAGGATGTAGAAATGGTTAACTTTAAACCTAGTTTGTTTTTTTTTTTTTTTTTTTTTTTTTACAGGCTATCACACTGAGGTTCTACCTAAATAAAAGATTATCTCTCAGAAGCAAAGATGAGAGCCAACTCTGAACCAAGGAGGTGAAGTCACAGGAAAACCAGCCTGGTCCGGGAGAGTGACTGACTAACCCATCCCCCAGGGCAGATCACTGACTGATCAGATAACAGTTTTCCACTGGAGGGGGGGGGAACACAGTCACACCTCCTAACTATACCACTGCCTTTGGGGGGACCATTTTCTTTCAAACCACTACAGATGTTGAAGCAGGGACATGTTGCTGTGGCTATGCAAGTTTAAATGTGGGTAGAAGTATTTAGATGCCAAGTATATAATATTCTATCAGGAACATAAACCACAATGTGCTGTAGATCATAAAGCTGGATAATAGAGGACAATCCTTTCGGATTGGCATTTAAATCATTTCCAGTGTTTAGTGTCACAGATTCGGTAATGACAACACACTCCACGTCTTGTAATTTGTAATAGAGTCATAGAATGGAGTTAGATATGGTGGTACACACCCAGGATCCAAGCTCTCAGGACGTAGGTGTGGGACGATTATGCGCACTGGGCCAGCCTGAGCTACATGGTAAGACCCTGACTCCAAAACAGAGGAGGAAGAGGAAGGAAGGAAAGAGGGAGGAGAAGGAGGAAGAGGAAGGAGAAGGAGGAAGAGGAAGAAAAGTTAAACAACAACAAAAGAGAGTTTCATTATTTGGGATCTGAGGACTCCACCACAGCCCTCTCTCTTTCTGGCACAAAGTCCAAGGTAAAGCCCCAGTGTCACCACCAAACTCACACAGGGTGTCACAGTGGTGCCCCAGCTGCATTTGCAGTGCCTCGCTAAACTCCCCTATTTGAGGGAGGGAGGAAAAGGGGGGCCTCCTTCCCACAGGGCCTCCTGCTCCTATCCATCCAACAAGCATTCGCAGGGACTCCTGGGACTGCCAGCTGTGTCTCTCACAAGGTAAGATTCTGCTTTCTTCTAGAAAGCATGCAGGGCTTTTATGACACTCTTCTATGTAATAACAGCACCCTTCGTTTTTTTAGTCTCCTTTTTTCCTCATTTGTCTCATGATTTACCTATTTATTTCGTATTTTTTAATCATATTGCAAGGTGCCTTAAGCCCTCACTGAGACAATGAAGAACAGGATTAATTAGAGTGCATTTATATGTATTGACTGAAATAAACAGAATGCCCAACTTAGGATGGTTTAGATAATAAAGACATTAGATTATTTCAACTAACAGCAAGGCTGGGGTCAGGCCGTTTAGGAATTGCTCCAGCGAGCAGCGCCATCACCCGGGACCCTGGCTTCCTTCGGTTTTTGCTCTGGTCTACTGAGCACATTGGATTTTTACCTCCTACTGGTTCCTTTGCAGTCATAAGACAACTGCGATTACTTCGATTATGCTCCCATGCCACGGTGCATAAAAAAATAGAAGAAAATGCCCTTTATAAATCTGTTTAACACAGGAAAATCCTCAAAAACATGCAGTTCGTTATTTTACAATCTCATTGTCCAAAACTGAGCTACACTCGATCGAGCACCACTGACACTAAACACACTGAAGAGGTGGCTCAGTGGCTAAGCGTGCTCGTCCAGAAATCACAAGGATGACAGTTTGGGTCTCAGCACCCTCATAACAAGCCAAGCACCCCTACAAATGCCTGCAACCCCAGCTCCTGGGGACAGGAGGTTTCAGTCCAGCTGAGAAGTTGGAAACCCCAGGTTAGAGAGGCATCCCTGCTGCAAGGAAAGAGGTAGAGAATGAAAGATACATGATGTGTCTTAGAGCCTCTACACACATGCATAAGCACATAGGTACACACATGAGCTTACACACACACATACAGACATATACACATATATACAGATATATACACAGGCAAATAAATAAGAAGAAAATAAGGAACTAACTTTTAGTCAGAAAAATGAGTTTCCAGATGGACAAAGAGGCATCCAATGTGAACTGAGTCAACAACCAATGGTCTGTATGGATAAGACAGACCACTGAGGTGAAGGACAAGCAGAGACTTGGGAACATACGTACTAAATTGAGCTGATGTTCTCTTCCAATTCTAAGCCTAATTTTTGTATTCAAGATGTCTGTCTGTCAAATATGTATCCACAAGACTCTTAACAAATACTTTCTGCTGGGTGGTGGTGGTGCGTGTCTTTAATCCCAGCACTCGGGAGGCAGAGGCAGGTGGATCTCTGTGAGTTCAAGGCCTGCCTGGTCTGCAGAGCGAGTTGCAGAACAGGCTCCAAAGCTACAGAGAAACCCTGTCTCAAAAAAACAAACAAAAAACACAAATATTTGTAGTGAGGAGCTGTGGGCCGGATTCCCGCCGCCCTGCTCCCGCATGCTTAGCTTTACACACGAAATAACAACACACAAACTGTATTCATTTAAATACTGTCTGGCCTATTATTTTCTGCCTCTTACTCACATCTTGACTAACCCATATCTAATAATCTGTGTAACACCATGAATGGTGTCTTACCGGGAAAGATTCAGCATGTCTGACCTGATGGCTGGCTTCATCGCATCTGGCATCTCTCTGAGGAGAGGCACGGCGGTCTGACTAACTTAGGAGAGTCGTGGCATCTGACTGAGCCATCTACCTCACTTCCTTCTTCCTGTTCTGTCTACTCCACCCACCTAAGGGCTGGCCAAGGCAGTTTCTTTATTAAAACAGAAGACCCTCCCACATCAAATATTTTCCTCCCCATTCCCCATGTGTGTGTGTGCATGCACATGCATGTGTGTGCATGTATGTGCATGGTGTATGTCTGTGCATGTGTATGTATGTATATATATGGGGAGAATGCAGACCAGAGTCAACAGCAGATGTCTTCCTCAATCACTCTAATTGTCTTTGAAAACACAGTCACCCCTGAAACTGAAGCTGCACTGCCAGCCTGCGAGCCTCAAAATCCTGTGTCTCTGACTCTGCCATGGCATATGAGGCCATGCCCAGCCTTCTTGTGTGGATTCTGGGGGACCAAACTCAGTTCCTGCAACATAGGTCCAGCCTGCCCAGTTCCTCGCTTGCCTTACACACGGGACTCTTCCTGTAGTAGATTTCCTAATGTATGTGCTTCAGCATACAATTGTTCTTCGCTTGAAGTAATTGACATTATCCAGACACATTTACAGAATTCCATCCTTAGATGTTACACCCTCCTGCTCAATAACTACCAGTCTTGTCTGGAGATCTCACTATGGAAAAGTTGCTATATGGGACTCAGTAAGAAAAACGAGTTGCAGCGGGAGCCTCCTATTTACTGAGAGGAGTAGAAAGTGCCTGCTGGCTCAGAGCGCTGCACCATGGACCAACCACATGCATATTCATTGTCTTATTTAATCCTTGGGAGGCTAGTGCCATCATTAGTATTTTACAGATTAAAAACATTTATAACCATATTAATAATTAATATTAAGTGGCCTTGGCCAGCCAGAGATAATAAGTGGCAGACGGGGAGTTTGACCCACTCATCAAATGGCATTATACCAATTAGGCCCTGTGTGAGGAAGAAGTAACCAGTGTTTGTCATATTTTGTTAGAGCATTGCACGTCTAAGAGTCATGAAAATGAAATAAGAAGCATAGTAGTTCCAAGGTACCCAGAAACTGACACAGCATCAAGTCAAGGACAGCCTAGGAAACTCTAACCCCTTCCCCAACAATACAGGAGCAGGTAACATTGCTGCAGTTCCTTCCCCTCTCAGTTGCCTTCACTCCTATTTTCATCTGGGAGCTGTTTGGAGCCAGGGGTTTCCAGGATAAAACAGACAATGGAACGACGTTTCCTTAAATGCTGTCTTCGCTGTCAGCCACTCTCCCACTGCCCAGATTAGCATATTTTTATGGAGACATTTAACACAGCGTGTTTCTAGGTTTTAAGCTCGGGACATCAAATTAATTAGAATTATTAGCCAGATGTGGTAACATATACCTCATATACCTGTAATCCCAAGATTCAGGAAGGTGAGACAGGATTAGCCGTGAGTCTCAGGTCAGCCTAGGCGACACAGTGACTGCATTCTAAAACACCCAGTTCTCCAGAGTCACATCCCATCTCAAAAGAAAAAGCAATCACAGGAAAGAAAGATCAGTAGCGAGAGGATAATCAGAGAAAGAAAGGACCAGATCCGTAACTAACAAACAGCTCACTTTCCCTCCAACATGACACGGAATTTGAGAGTTTATTCCAGGGAGAACCCACACTTTCACAGACCCAAACACAACCCAGCCCACAGCTCATTCTGAGGGCATCAGGTTCCGAGCTTGGTGCTCTGACCCGAGTCTGGATTACAGGATCCACGGGGACTCTGGGTGCAGCCCTGATTTCCCAGCGGCAGAGATGAGCTATGATAGATGTCTATGACGCCGGAGGCCATGGTGAAGATTAATGACTTCTGTTTTGCAAAGTGTTTTTAAATCCCCACTTGAGAGCTGCTCCTACAGCTGGCTTCTGCACGATTAGCATTCGTTTGCCTCAATTCCCGCCATATTTCAAGCGCCCCAAAAAAGACCTAGATTAAAGGCAATGCCCCAGACCCCACTGATGGCTTTTAGATTGCGCTTTCCCTAGGCTGAGGAGCTGGCGCAGACAGAACGCCCTATTCGGCACCTCCCTTTCAGACACACCTGCATCCTCACTTTCAGACGGGGGACAGAGAGCACAAAAGTCACATTTGGACTGATATCTGATGCCTCCCTCGAGGCCATGCTGCCGACGGCCACCACACTGCTTGCTGTATTTTTGGAACATTTCCAGGCTAGTAGCAAAATGATTTCTTATGGGACCTTTGGAGGGAAAAGACTGAGTGGAGATTTATCTTGCTATTTAGAAAACTAATTAGTAAATAAGTTTGAGTAATAATCACCAAAAACTGCCTTTAAAAGGGTAGCTCCTGGTCATCTAAATTGATTAAAACTGTGTTTATAATCTAATGTCCTCAGAAAATCTGGGGAAAAAAGCTCAGGTTGTAGATTCTATATTGCTATCTCCTTTCAGAGCACTTTTTTAATTAATTGGCAATTGGAGACACACTTTAAAAAAAATTAAAAAAAAACACGCATCTACACAATAAAGAGAAATGACTGGATTGTTTTTCCGCTTTTAAAGTGGTTTCCAAATCCTTTCATGTTTTGTTAAAGAATACTAAAATAAGAAAGCTTATTTTCTAACTTGTTTGTAATCATGAGGGCTGCACACAGCTCGCAGGGACCTCTACAGCACCCCTGGGGCAGCTCTGTAAGCCAGCTATGGCATGAGGACCAGAGCTACAGAAATCTGCATTTGGAGAGTTCTAGCAGTGTTTGGAGTCAGAGTTTTCACAAAAATAGACAAGAGGTCAAATCTTTTCCTATAGATCAATCTGATTTCAAATAAATAGCTCACAAAATGTTTGAGATAGGGACATAAATATTATCCAAAATTACTGACTATCAGTAAGAAACTCATAAGTAAAATGAGGAAAATGGTGACTTTACCAAGGTCTACTTTGAATTTTAAATTTTCTTATTTGGTTATAATAAAGAATAACAGTAAGTTCTGCAGCCTCGGGCTTCCGGGATATTCTCAGAGCTTTTCCTTCAGTCTATACTCAGAAATAGACATAGGCATGAAAACCACCCATAGGGAACACATCCCTGTCTCCTTAAACAGATTTCAGAGGGACTAGGAGTCATATTGAACGGCTTGTCCTCAATAAGTAAGTCAAAGACCGCCCTTCCTTTGGTCAGCTAAAAAGCAACCAGGGATTTTTTTTCTGCCATTTAGTGACTGTAATTCTTCACCATTAACCCTAGTGACAGTTACAAGGCACAGAGGAACAGAGAGCAGAAGGTGGAGCTGTGCCTGGTGTCTTCTCCGTTTTGTTCCCAACTTCCCGTTAGGAAGTTAGTACCTACATAGATAGGGTCGGGGGCATAGAAATAGCTGGCGAACACAGACAAGCCAGGAAGCACACTGTTCAGACCCTAATGATATCTAAGTGTCAACCAGCTTAGTGGTCTTAGAAAACAGCCAAAATAAGCAGTAATAATGACAATCACCTTGTCTTGCCTATGAACATTACCTTGGGGACATCCCTGTTGATCTTTTCAATAACCTGGTAAGATCTTCTTTCTCTTCCTTTCAATTAACCCAGCCCCAGCAGGGTCGCAAGGTATAAGCATAAGTACCATTGTACGTGTTTATCTTTCTGACTGAAGTACAATTAATAAGAACTCAGAGAGAGAAATTGGGGTTTAACCTGAATATCCAAAAAGCAAAGAAGCCAGCCACTGGCTCTTACCTTGACTTTAGTCCAAAAATGGCAATCCTGCCTCCAGGAATCTCAGAATAAGACTGTGTGTGACAGCTCTCTTTCCTGTTTTATAATCCTCTCTGTTTCTTGGATTAAAAGCATACACCACAGGTATTAAGGGCATGAACCACCTGGTTCCTATGGCAACTAGTGTGGCTTCTGGGATTAAAGGTGTGTGTTACCGCTGCCTGGTCTGTAAGGCTGTCCAGTACCGCTGCCTGGTCTGTAAGGCTGTCCAGTGGAGCTGTTTTACTCTCTGATCTTCAGGCAAGTTTTGTTTATTAAAATACAATGAAATGCCACTACATTCAATGGCTTTCCAAAGCATGATGCCGTCTATATAGCAAAACCTTTTCCAGAAGGTGGGCAGGACAAGGCCACATCCTGAGCCACCATCCCATAGCAAATCATGTGGTTACAAACGTCTAAAAGACGGCTGTCATCTGTTCTCAGCAAGTGCTGGAAGATTCCAGAAGTTCACAACTAAGAAGTGAGGTCTAATATAGCACGGAAGAGCTCCATCCACTTGTATCAATTGCTTCCTCCACAGATAAAGGTTGGGTACAAAGCATGGATAAGAGGCGCTAATTTAATTAGCTCCCTATGAATCTCAGTCCGTTTTCTGAGCCATTGCATTTTCATACCCTGGAGCTCATCCATGGAACCTCCCTTCACTTCTCCACACATGATAAATTAATTTGCCTGACTTAATCATCTCAGATCTGCTCGAGGCCAAAGGTGGACATGGTCCTGCTCTCCACTGCTGCACCTGCCGGCTCCCTTGATCAGAGAGGCCCTAGGTTAGCACCATAGCTATTGTCTCCCCATTCACCATATCTGATTGTTGGAGGAGGCCCTGGCTCGGCAAACCATCCCCATCCCTAAAATAACCTTTCCTGGAGGGAAGCTCCTTAGTCTGGAGGGATATTACCCACCCCTGGGACAGGCGTGGCCATCTTCACTTGTGTTGCTCTATAGAGTGTCTTCTGTGAGTTGTTCCTCAGGCTTTAACGCCATCCAACAGCTCCTCGGCACACGGTTTGGCTTCCATCATCTCTTACTTAGAAGCTGCAGCTCGACACAAATAAAGCCACCTTTGCATTCGAGAAACCCAAACTAACCTCTTCCTCTGCTTTACCGTGTTCCTATCTCCTCCAGGCTGCTCTCTCACTTTAAGGACAATCCTTACATGCTGGTCTAAATCACTGAGGTCTGCCAAAGCCTTTCCTACTTATGAAGAGCTTGCCCCACCAAAGGGCTCAGCAAAGCCTCTAAAGCTCCTCACGAGCCTTGACAGTGCTGCCAGATCAATCTTTTCTTTAACTCCTCTGTGAGCTTAGCTCTGTCTGACCCAATGAACTGGGGTTCAAACACAGCTTCCCGTATTACTAGTTCTCTCAATAGCATCTGCCCTTCCTCTATGGTCCTCCAGCCCCTGACTTTTATGGGGACTTCAGATGGAGATAAGCTAGTCCATCAGGGACTAATCCCCTCCTCATACTGTCTTGTTTATGCAGCCTTTACCTTAAGCAGGGAGATGGGAAATTACATCACTCAGTTTCCCTGCCTCCACTGCATCCTGACTGATCCCATCCACGCCCATGTCCCACAGCCTCACAGGCCAGGCTGTTACAGGCTCTTTCGCTGCTTGTTTAAAAGCCTTCCCTAATTCCAGCAGTTCAAGCGCTGGGTGTTTCCTGCTCACACTCGCTTCTTGCATTAGACCGTGGTTTCCTGCTCACACTCACTTCTTGCATTAATCCGTGGTTTCCTGCTCACACTCGCTTCTTGCATTAGACCGTGGTTTCCTGCTCACACTTGCTTCTTGCACTGGATCGTGGTTAGTGCCCACATTTGCATGCTGGATTGCAGATCTCCCTTTCTCTTCTATTAAAGGTCAGACCTGAGAGGTGTCTTCTGCTGCTTCTGCCATGTTGTCCTTAACACTCTCTGATGGATCTGACTTGTGCTTCCTTTTCCATCCAGACCCCGAGCCTTAAGAGCCAGCAAGCCAGCACCTCCATCTCATTTGTCTCACCAGAGGCTTAGAAAGAACCAAACAGAGGCTAACCTGGAGGAGGATGCTGCATCTCCCTTTCTTGTTGCAATTGCTCCTTTACACAAACAAGGTCCTTCTTGGTCCATCTCTGTCTCAAATCCATTTCTAACTGCACACAGCAGTGGCCAATCAACCTCTGCCACTGCTGCTGACGAGCTCGGCCCTTCTGCACTATTTTAAAGGCTGCAGGTTTCCCCCTAAACCTTTAACTGTTTTGAGGGCATCTCCGTAGTCATGTGGTGGACTCCACTCATCAAGCAGGGAGGCCACTCCGTATCACACAGACGAAGACTGCCATCCTGGGAGTCTTCCCACAGACACTCCTAATTCTGATGGCTCAGTCTTAGTTGCCCCTTTCACAACCATGTGGCCGCTGCCACAGCACAAAGGTATGCTAACACACACCATACAAGAAAGGACAATTCTCTAAGAATTTTTTGGTAGATGCCCGCCACTCAGGCTGCTCAACTTCAGTTGCAGGCCTTGCTACCCAGTTCCTCCCAGTTCCTCCTTGTTTATGTGAGGTCTCACCTCCTCCTCCCAGCTCCTCCTTGGCTCTGTCAGGTCCCTCCTCAGGCACCAACTACATCATATGACAAAACCTTTCCAGAGGATCACAATGCACAAGTCTACTCATCCCAGATAGGGAACCCACAATATACCAAAATACAGACACCACCAGAGTTCAACTTGGTGACCCAATGAGTTTTATTGGGGTTTACTTACAGGAGCACTGCTTCACCAAAGCTCACCTCAGCACGGGTGACAGTTCCCAAAGCCGGGAACCTGGAGCACACAGTTACAGCCTGCAGGCGGCTCAGTAGATTGGAGAGTGCCCTGTCAGTTGGTCTCAAGCTCTGCCAGGCAGCTCAGCAGACTTCTGTTTACTCCAGGCAGCCGGTTTGATCTCAGAGTCTTCTATCAGCTTGGCATGTCTGAGAGCGACTCTGAGCAGTCTTTATTGGAGGAAGGGGCCTAGAGAATCTGGTCAGTTTCAGGGACTTCCTGAAACTGTTCTGGGTTGTTTACCTTCCTGCTTAAGGAGCTTCCCTGCAGGGTAGAGTGTTCTATCTTAGAGCAAACTGTTACACAATAATAGTCCATATTGAAACTTAGGGTTTAAAAATATTGGTATCACTTCCCAATATAATGTTCAGCCTGTACGATATAATGTAGATTACTGCGTGTATTGGAGTTCTCCGGTGGAATAGAACCAATTTGTCTAATTGGCTTATAGAGTAGGTACTGGGTAATCTAAAAATGGCTATCTGTGTCCTGGAAAGGCTCCAAACCTATAGCTGTCCAGTCCACACGGCTAGATACCTCAATAATCAAAAAAATCATGCTGAAGACCTAAATGATTCCTACAGAATTACAGCCTTCAGTCCACGGACGTCCTGCAAAGCTGAAGTCCATTGTCAGTGAAGAACAGTGGTAGTGGCAGCTGAAGCGTAGCAGATGCACTTGCCATCAAGGAGCAAAAGAAGGGTAGGCAAAAGTAGCATTGCTTTCCCTCAGGTCAGTGCCTGAAGGTGCTGCCCAGTCTGGAGGCGAGCCCTTCCCTCCATCCCTCAGTTAATCCCTCCTAGAGATGCCTTCACAAGGACTCCCAGAGGCATCTTAGTTGATTCTAGGTTCAGCCAAGTAAGCAATCAAAATTAACCATCCCACAGCGTATTGGAAATGTCTGTGTATCTCATTACACCACAGCAACTACAGGTAAACTTTTAACTCATTCTATAGAACATAGTGTTTGTTTGAATAACTAAAAGAGAGAGCCCCTGGTTGTATAATATTTTCACACAAAAAATTAAATTCACAAATGTAGTGACATGTCAATTGTATTTTAATAAATAAAGCGTGCCTGAAGATCTGAGTGTAAAGCAGCCCCACTGGTCAGTCTTACAGACCAGGTAATGGTAACACACACCTTAAGTCCCAGTAGCCACACGAGTTGCCATAGAAACTGAGAAGTGCATGCCTTTAATCCAAGAAACAGAAAGGATTATAAAACAGGAAAGAAAGCTCTCACACAGTCTCATTCTGAGATTCCTGGAGGCAGGATCGCCATTTCAGACTGAGGTTGAGGTAAGAGCCAGTGGCTGGCTGTTTTGCTTTCTGGATCTTCAGGTTGAATACCAATATCTCTCTGAGTTTTACTAATCGTGCTTCACACAAAAGAATTAAATAGAAATACTAAGTAGCATGTAAGCTATTTAGTATGCTAAATGGCTGGTAAATTAAATGGCTTATATGCTACTTAATATATAGCATGTAAGTATAGTATATGAGTGACTGAAAATCTACCTAACTGGTTTTCTTCTACACTTCATATATACCAACTCAATGTAGCCAACTAATGTAAGAGCCAACTACAATAAGGGGTTATCTCTTACTAAGTATGATGGCTGATCCTCCTACTGCAAGCAATTTTTCATAGCATTTAATAAAATATGGTTGATCCTTTAAATGAAAGGCCAAGAGCACCAGTTGCTGATGCACACTCTGAGAGTCACCCTGTGTGAGAGTGAACGAGAGTCACCCTGTGTGAGTGAACGAGAGTCACCCTGTGTGAGAGCGAACGAGAGTCACACTGTGTGAGAGTGAACGAGAGTCACACTGTGTGAGAGTGAACGAGAGTCACACTGTGTGAGAGTGAATGAGAGTCACACTGTGTGAATGGATGAAGCACTGATGCCGCCTCTTCCACTGAGGGCATCACTGGAACTGTGTAAACTTGAGCCAGGGAATTGTTGAGGCTTCACGGGTCACAGGAAATAGGAATTGAAGCATTCCCAAGAGATGAAAGACATAGATGGCTCCACACGAAGTAAGAAATCCCTCCCTCCCCCATTAGAAAAAAGTCTGCACCCTGAAGAATGGCCAGCGACATATGACAGCTCTCTAAAATGAAAATGACCCATTCCAGTTCCGTGCTAAATGAAAGGACAAAATACGAACCCTGAAATGTTGTGTCCTCTACTTGGCCCTGGAGTCGCCTAAATTTTTCAAGCCTGATTTAAAATATTCATCACCGCTAAGACTTAAAATAGAACAAGCCGGTTGTAACTGGAGCTGCCTGCCACAACGGCAAATAATTTAAAGTAATCCGCCTTCAATCTGAGCTACAAAGAACTGTCAAAAGTAAGCATGCCCGATGAAAACAAAGAAGCCCCCAGATACCATAGAAACAACACGCCATCCTAGAAAAGAGGCATGTCGTAAAGGTGTCTCCTCGGCATTACGACAGTCCCGCCCATGGGAGCCGAGGACTCCTAATACTCAGGGCTCAAGCTCAGAAAGTTCCTGGGTTCACAAGTCTTCTCCTCCCTACAGCTGTGTAAGCAGTACACAATGACACGCTCTCCTGTGCAGCTGCCTGGAGGTTAGGCAGGCAGCTCCAGCCATGCCACCTTTGTGAGTTGTCCCCGTGCTGGCATAAGCTTCCTGGTGATGCAGCCACCTTTGCAGCACGGTACTCGGGGAAGTCGGGAAGTAGCCTCTCACTCATGCTCCTACAAATAGACCCCTTAAACTCACAGCTGTGGGGGGGCACAGTGGCATGGCCACTGCAATGGGTGACAACCCAACTGAGACTGATCCGTGCGATGGTGAGGTGTCTTTCAGGATAACCCCAGTAGAGCTGCCTTTCCCCTTGTGGTACAGGATGGGATGCCTCTTTGTTAAAAAGACACCTACATGCTCCCTGCACGTCTTACTAACAGTAGTAAAATTACAGTTATGAAGTAGCAACAAAATTTATGTTATGGTCAGCTGTCACCACAGCATGAGGAACAGTACTAAAGGGTCACAGCATTAGGAAGGCTGAGAACCACTGCTATAGGCTGTGGGATGCCTGGGCAGAGGGGACCAGCGTGACTGCTACAGAAACAGGGAAACTGAGCAACGCAACTCACCACTCCCTTCGACAAAAGTTTTGTAATATGAGGAAACGCAGGAAAATCAGTCCCGGATTGACTAGTTCCTATGAGACATTAGGGACATTGGTTGTCACTGGCTAATGTCCCCATGAAGATCAGGGACTGGAAGACCAGAGACAAGTACCAACTACTGAGGAAACTGGACATGAAAAGGGTGTTTGATAACCAGCTCACTGGGCAGACAGGCCTGTGCCCATGGGACAGGTAAGAACGAAGTTGACAGACAGGGTCCTGGGGGGTGGGGAGGTACACTAACACACATAGTCACCATGTGAGGCCTTGGTCACTTCACTGAGTCCTGTGGTGGGATGCAATGCTTGAGACAGCAGAGGCTCTAGCATGTCTGAATTACTTAACCCAGCAGGTAAATTGAGTTTTTTAGTGATAAAGCAATTGAGAAGAGATGCAAGGTAGACAAGTAAGTCTGTCTAGGAGACTTGAAGGGAAGATTTGTGTTGAGCGGGAATTACTGGGGAGAGATAAACAGAAAGCTTCTAGAACCTGAGCAACCACCCACAGAAGACATAAATGATAAGCTATACAAGTGAAGAAGGATGAAAGTTACCCTAGGGATGGGCGACTGATCCCCAGAGCGTGTTGTGTGTGTGTGTGTCTCCCCCAAAAGAAGTGAAAGGGGAGTGACGATTGTTTGCCCAGCCTGGGCTCGTTTTGGCAGCCTGGTGTGGCAATGGCAAGCAAGGGCCATGGGGCTAGCTTCATGCTTGTAGGATGTGGGACGCCTGCCCCAGCAGTCATGGCAGGCTAGGAGGCGGCCCTCCTCCTGCTTGGGCCCTGATGTGCCTGAGCAGTGCAAGCCAAACTCACCAAAACCATTCTGGACTGAGAGACACAGATGCCCAGGGGTGGCAGCAGAGTCCCAGATGAAGAGGGTGGTGTCTCATGGGAGATGACTGTGTATTGCCGAGGACTCAATAGGACAGTGTCCTCCATCAATGCCCGTCTACCCGCTCACTAAGTGGTATATTAGACTTTGCTAAGCCCCTTCCTAGCCCCTTAGTTTCCTAAGACCAGGTAAGGCGCTTGCTTGGAACAGATGGCTGGGAGTCTTCAAAGAGCCTGCTCCCATCTGAAAAAGTGCTTCATTACATAATACTAACTGTTGAGTGTCTTAGAGAATTGGGGAACCATCTGGAAGAATATTACAAGCGGCAATCAAAGAGTTTGAACAAAGGCACCATGTATCGGTAGAAAAGGGCACTTCCAGAAGCCATAAGGGTGGTGAATGAGAATTCCAGTGCCACAGGTAGGCTTATTGCCACCCACCCAGTTACAGGCCAAAAAGGTTTAGTCTGGAGGATAATGTTACTTTACACTTTGTTGCTGGACACAGGAAACTCAAGCTGGGGCTGAGCTGGAAGCTCCCTCCCGAGTGACTTTCAGAGTGGTGGGACACACAGGTAGGCTGTTGAAAAAGAGCTGTCACCACCATCTGTTCAGTTATGGAGTCTGTGGGCCATACTATTACCATGATGGATGAGATGTGCTCACTAGGGATGCAGTGGCACAGCCTCTATAGGCGCAACCACTGGTTAGGACTGGATTTAATGCCCCTGGACAAAACTCATGTCAGGTACTATATACCATCACAAAATCTCATTGCAAGCTCAAGGGGGAAACAAACTGCTATTTTTTTTTTTTACTAAATAGATGCAGCGTGACTGTAATAGTTTAGATATAATTGACCCCTATAATCCCATAATCTCCTAGGGAGTGGCACTACTAAGAGGTATGGCCTTGTTGGAGGAAGATGTTTCATATACTCAAGAAACTACTCAGTGAGTCCATCTACTTCCTGTTGCCTGCAAGATGTAGGACACTCAGGTATTTCTCCAGCACCATACCTGTTTGCATGCTCCTTGCCATGATAGACTGAACCACTGAACTGTAAACGAGCCACCTTGATTAAACGTTTTCTTTATAAGAGTTGCTATGGTCAGGTGTCTCTTCACAGCAATAGTAAACGCTAACTAAAACAGTGGCTGTCAAATTGCCTTGTAAACATTTGTATTTAGGCCTAGAGTATATTCCTACTCCCAGCCTTGGTCATGGACATGAGCTCCCTCTTTTCACTGGGTGGTGGTTACAGCAGAGATTCATAACTGCTCAAGAAGCTAAAAAGTGACCATTGCTAAGCCCAATGCTCAGCCTTAGTGGAATAAAATAGTCATACACCTATGTCACACCCCTCCAAAGCTCAAGGAACATCAGGGAAGAGCGTCAATCAGTAGAAAGAGCAGAGTGTTCTGTGACTGTCTCCTCTGATTAAAACACGTCCCCTTATAGAAGGTTTGCCCTCTGATACGAGGTTGGGAGGTTCATAGGACTGAAGAAGAGAACAAAATGTACAATATTTGGGTCGTTGTATGTATAATCAAGTTAAGATGAGGTCATACTGACTCAGGATGGGCCACAATCCATCTTAATACCAGAAAATGCCATTTGACTACAGAGGCAGGTGCTGAAGTCATACGACTATAAATCAACTCATTTTATCCTGAGTCCAACAGAACTCAGTTCTAACAACTGTCAGAAGAGAAAATAATTCACAGCCCAGTGTTTGTACCACAGATGCAAATGCCCTAAAGAAATTGCTACCCAACACTAGAACAATGCAGATTAAAGAGAAAACACCATCAAGTTGGATTAATCCCAACAATGGAGCATTGGCTTAACATTAGAAAATCAAAAATATGACTCATCACCTTAAAGATTAACAGAACTATGCAAGCATCTTAAGAGAATCAATGGTAAGTATTTGATAAAGCTTATGGTAACGACTCTTAGCAAGCCAGAATTTTTTTTAATTTATTTTTTCTCCTCTCATATATTACATACTGACGGCAGTTTCCCCTCCCTCCTCTCCTCCTAGTCTCTCCCCAACAACCTTCCCTCTCCCCCAGACTCACTCCTCCTCCGTTTCCCTTCAGAAAAGAGCAGGTCTCCCAGGGATATCAACCAAATCTGGCATCACAAGTTACAATAAGACTACGCACATACCCCATATCAAGGCTGGACGAAGCAACCCAGTAGGAGGAAAATGGTACCAAAAGTTGGTAAAAGAGTCAGAGACATCCCTACTTCTAGTGTTAGGAGTCTCACAAGAGCACCAATCTATAATCATAACTTATATGCAGAGGGCCTAGGACAGTCCCCTGCAGGCTCCTTGCTGTTGATTCAGTCTCTGTACACCCCTATGAGTCCAGGTTAGTTGATTCTGTGGGTTTTCCTGTGATGTCCTTGACCCCCCTGGCCCCTACAATCCTTCTTCCTTTCTCTTCCACAGGATTCTCCGCTTCAGCTGATGCTTGGCTGTGGGTTTCCGCCTCTGTTTCCGTCCGTTGCTGGACGAAGCCTCTGATGACAACTGGGTTAGGCAACAATCTATGTATAGCAGAATATCATTAGGAATCATTACATTGACTTTTTTGGCCAATGGTATTTGGTTCTCTCCTAGGTCTCTGGTCTGTCCAGCCTCTGGGTCCTGGGCCTCCAGGCAGTATCAGACATGGGCTCCCTCTCTTGGCATAGGTCTCAAGTTGGATCAGTCTGTGGATGATCCCTCCCACAAGTCCTGCACCACCTCCACCCCAGCACATCCTGTAGGCAGGACAAATTGCAGATCAAAGGCTTTGGGCTTGGATTGGTGTCTCAGTCTCTCCACTGGAACCCTGGCCTGGTTACAGAAGATGGCTGGTTCAGGTTCTGTGTCCTCCATTGCTAAGAGTCTTCACTAGGGTCACTCTTCTTGATCCCAGTGAGTTTCCACTACACTAGGTTCCCACCTCATCCCTGAAATGCTCCCAGTTCTGACTGCCTCCGCCCGCTTCCACCTGATGCTCCTGTTCCTATCCCTACCTACCCCAGTTCATGAGAGCTGTTCTATTTCCCCTTCCTAGAGAGATCCATGTGTCCCTCTGGGTCCTCCTTGTTACTTAGCTTCTCTGGACCAGTGAATTATAGCATGGTTATCCTTTACAGTTAATAGCCAATTTTAAGTGAGTACATACCATATTTGTCTTTCTGTGCCTGGGTTAGCTCACTCAGGATGATTTTTTTTTCTAGTTCCATCCATTTGCCTGTAAATTTCATGACTGTGTAATACCCCATTGTGTAAATGTGTCACATTTTCTTTATCAATTCTTCATGTGCGAGACATCTAGATTGTTTCCTGGTTTTGGTTATTATGAATAAAGCTGCTATGAATATAGTTAAGCAAGTGTCCTTGTGATATGATTGAGCATCCTTTGGGTATATGCCCAGAAGTCTTGAGGTAGATTGACTTCCAGTTTTCTGAGAAACTGTCATATTGATATCCAAAGTGACTGTACAAGGTTGCACTCCCACCAGCAATGGAGGACTGTTCCCTTGTTCCACATTCTTGCCATGAGCTGTCACATGTATTTTTGATCTTAGCTATTCTGACAGGTGTAAGAGGCCAAAAGTTCTTAGTCTAGCACTAAATAATCTTTAAAATCTCTAGCAAACATTGTATAAATCATAAAACATTAAAAGAACCATATTAAGACAAGAGTACCTGCTATTTGTACCCTTGCGCATCATTGGTTAGATGTCTTAATTAGTACAGTAAAGGGCTTGATAGATGATAGATAGATAGATAGATAGATAGATAGATAGATAGATTATAAATATATGGATAGATAGGTATAGATGATAGATAGATGATAGATGGATAGAGAGATAGATGATAAATAGACAGATGAGAGATAGATGGATAGATAGGTAGATGATAAATAAATAGACAGACAGAGAGATGATAGATAAGATACTTAAGAATCAAAAGAAAAATGTAATCTGTTCAAAGATGGTATGACTACATTAAGAATTTAAAAAATTTAAAAACTGAGTGTTATGGTACACATCTTTAATCCCAGTACTCAGGAGGCAGAGGCAGACAGATACCACTGAGTTCTAGGCCAACCTGGTCTACATAGTGAGCTCCAGACCTTCCAGGACTATATGGTAAAATCCTATCTCCCCGGGCGGTGGTGGAGCACGCCTTTAATCCCAGCACTCGGGAGGCAGAGGCAGGCGGATCTGTGTGAGTTCGAGGCCAGCCTGGTCTACAAGAGCTAGTTCCAGGACAGGCTCTATAAAAGCTGCAGAGAAACCCTGTCTCGAAAAACCAAAAAAAGAAAAAAGAAAAAAAAATCCTATCTCAAAAATTAATTAATGAATGAACTAATGAAATTAAATAAACTATTTGATGGGTAAGGGATTCTTAGCAAGGCTGAATAATATAGAATCAAGGCATAAGAATCTACTGCATTTCCAGTAACTACCAACAAACAGATAGGAAATATTTAATAAATAAGGTCTGGGGAATGGCTCGGTTAGTAAAGTGTCTGTCATGCAAGTGTGAGGACCTGACATTGCATTCTCAGCATTCACCCAGCGTGGGGGGCGGGGGAGCAGGCAGGGAGTCTCAGCATCCACCCAGCGTGGAGGGGGCAGGTAGGGAGTCTCAGCATCCACCCAGTGTGGAGGGGGCAGGCAGGGAGTCTCAGCATTCACCAGCATGGGAGGGTGCAGGAGGGAGTCTCGGCATCCACCCAGTGTGCAGGGGGCAGGCAGGGAGTCACGGCAGCATGTGCTGGTAATCTCAACATTGACAAGGCAGAGACAGGAAAATTCTGGCGCTTACTGACCAATTAGTCTAGCCAAATTGGTGAGCTGCAGGTTCAATATGAGATATATAATAAAGGCCATGGAGTAACAGACAGAGAACTCAGGAAGGAAGTTTAGCTGGGGGGGGAGGGGGGGAGATGAGTGAGACGGGATGGCCTTGTCACCTCCATTACCTTCGGCTCCCTCTCTTCTCCCTGGGAAACCCGAATGTCAGGGTGACAAGTCCTTCTGCTGGGCTCTGTGGGAGTGAGGAGTCCCAGTTATTCTCTCTAGTTAGGCTGCACAATACAAACCATCTATAGAACTCAAAGCACTCATAATATCTCTACAGAGTGTTCCAGAGTTGGTCCCTTGGTGGCATAACAACATGGCAACTTCACAAGCTGGGACCCTCTCTAGCCTAGCCTTCCACTTATTCTGCCAGCCTCACTATCAGCCAGTCTGGACCTATTGAATCAGATTCTCTGGAGTTTGGGATCCGTAAACTGTGTATTAATGGAGTCTTCTAATGTCTGTTGAAATTTAAGAAGCATGGTTGAGTTTACATTGGTTCTTCTTGGGTCACTTAGGCTAGAAGTAATTTTACATGCCTGAGAACACAGGATGGAAAGGAAAATCCCATACATGTTTGAGACCCTTAACAGAAAAAACACAAAATATGCTACCAAATATCCCTGAAAGCTACAGAAGCCATATGGGACTCTGTTCAGGGGATGGGAGGGTGCCATAGATCAGAAAGGCCTGTTCAAAAACAAAAAGAAAATGAGAAAAAGGAGCCACAGTAGCCCAAAGCCACTTAGCTGATTAGGACTCATTTGTTGCAGATGAAGTAAAAATTCATTTTCCCAAACGTCAATCTAATAAATATGAAAGACCCAAGTCCTTCTTTCCCAATTACAAACGTGCCTCCAGGGGGGTTGTAATTTTAAACTGCCTCGGTATGAAGAAAGCAACTAATTCCCGTGTTAGTTAGATCAACTAAGTGAGACTCGGTGTTACCCATGGTGTAATCCCTCTGTATTGTGATTACTGCTTTTCGCAAAAGTAGGTTTACCAGCAATGTCTAAGGTCATAGCTTCGACTACCGTTTTGGGAGCTTTTCCAAGGTAAACAAGAAATGAATGTCAAAGGACAGCAAATAAATAATTTAAAGGCAAGTGACAGACTGGGGCAAATATTTGCAGCATATAGAATAGAAAGGGAGTTAATATTTATAATAAATAAAGAACTCCTACCGATAAAAGAAAGAGGAGTAAACCCAACACAATGAAAAACTGAGAAGAGGATGCGAGCAGGACATTCATGCGATCGTTCATTATTTGTGATTCAGTATTGCTTGTGTCCTGGCTCCACGTTCCTCAGTGGTATGATCTGGAACGATCTGTCTAGCTTTTCAATGACTCCACTTTCCCACAAAGCATAAGCAGATAATAACGGTGCCTATTTCGTACTCCCTTTGCACATAGTGTGTCTGCATCTGAAAGGAGAAGGCTCCAGGACTCTTTCCTGTGTCTACCGAAAGTTGCCACTACCACCATGGTACCTCCCTGTCACCTCCCTTGTCCCACCTCTTCAGGAAGCTGCAAACCTGCTGTTGGCGAGACAACACTGTATGAACTGAAACTAGAGGAGGGGAGAGGGCACCACTACCCCTGCCACCAGTTTAGTATGGGAACAGCAGAACACGTGTTTCACTGCATGGGTTGTGGTGACCAAGGTAAAAGCAGGGCTCTTTGCAGGAACTCCTCCCAGAACCCCCAAGGACCTTCCGTTAGCCGCACCCCTGGGAAAGAATCAGGAAAGAGCATGCGCATACAGACAGAGCGTCTGGGAGATGAGCTGCAAATGCAAGGCTGCTGCTTTTTTCAAACCAATGGGATTTGCCATCTGCTACGGACCATCAGTGAAGTGATAAATTAGGTTCTTGGTCTCTGTGATAGAGCATGGGATGCCCAAGCCACCTGTGCTACACAGGAAGTAAGCTGATATGAGGGAGTCATGATTGCCAAGTGAGCTTTCAAAACGCTTGATACAGGTTGTCTATCCAAGGTCGTGCTTGATGGAATCAAAATTAGTCTGCCTTTTGGTTATTAAACCATATCCAGGACCAGGTTAGGCAAAACATTAAGACGTTTTAAAATGCTAGATATATTCTTTTCTTATACATTATAATCTAACACTCTAGTCAGTACTGTCAGATCTCAAAGAAAAAAGGACAAAAGCAAGGTAAAAATTGCTTACTCTCACAGCTACACAAGGTTCATAGAAGGTGGCCTTACTGGAGGAAGTGTGTCACTGTGGAGACAGACTTTGAGGGCTCCTATATCAAGAGATGCCCAGTGTCTCAGTTCACTTCCTGTTGCCTGCCCATCAAGATGTGGAACTCTCAGCTTGTTCTCCAGCACCATGTCTGCCTGCACACCGTCATGTCTAACCTCCATGTCTGCCTGCACACCGTCATGTCTAACCTGATGATAACGGACCGAACCTCTGAACTGTAAGCCACCTAATTAAATGTTTTTCTTTATAAGAGTTGCCATGGTCATGGTGTCTCTTCACAGCAACAGAAACCCTAACTAAGACAACAGGTGCCTACAGTTTGACTCTTACAAGTCAGGCACATCCCTTTACCTACCTCTGCTCCACTCATCTGCCAAGCATTGACAGAAATACACACTGCTGGTGGGAATCTTTCCTTGAGTCTACAGGCATCTTATCTAACACCCTTTCTCAAAAAGTCTTATTCATGTAGACTCTATTTCAGATGTTTCTCTGTAGTACTTAGAAAGCTAAAAACAGAGACGCAACACAGGAAAAATTTTAAATATAAGTTTAAATGACATTAGGAAGATGTGTCCCTGAACTGGACAGTGTTGGTGCACGTCGTTAATCCCAGCACTCGGGAGACTGCGGTAGGCAGATCTCTCTGAGTTTGAAGCCAGCCTGGTCTTCAGAGTGAGTTCCAGAACAGTCAGGGCTACACAGAGAAACCCTATCTCGAAAAACCAAAAGAAGAAAGAATAAGTGCTTCAGAAGGCGCACACACATTGGGAGGGTGCTCTGTTCGGCACTGGAACTCAGCACGTTCGTCAGATTGCTGCCAAGACTGTCCTGACGATCCCATAATCCACTGACACAAAAATGCAGGGCAAATAAAAAACTATTTGAAATCTCCAAATTAGCATAATTTTACTAGGAAAACCCTAGTTATCTAAATAATCTCACATATGAAAATAAACTCTGACAGACAGAAACATCAAGGGGGAAAGGAGAGACACATGACTTCTGTCATCTCAGGTGCCATTGTGCCCATTTTCCTACCTGTCCTGGGCATGACTGGTGGGCTAATATGAATCAGCCTGAGCAGCTCCCTCCCTGGTCCTGCAGACCTTCTTGCTGCTAGCCAGCCTAGTGAGTGGGTGCTGGCCCCAGTGTAACTGAGGCTCTGCTTATGACAGTCATG
Organism: Arvicola amphibius; assembly: GCF_903992535.2. NCBI lineage: Eukaryota > Metazoa > Chordata > Mammalia > Rodentia > Cricetidae > Arvicola > Arvicola amphibius. The sequence continues at coordinate 8,441,603 of NC_052047.1, read as the reverse complement.
GCCAGGATGCTTTATCTCCACATGACCAATAAATCATGCTTACTTGGGATCTCTTCTCACTAAGTTGTCTTGTTGTTGCTGCTGCTTTTTGTTCGTTTGTTTGTTTTTTAGAGACGTGATTTCTCTGTAGCTTTGGAGCCTACCTGGAACTTGCTCCATAGACCAGATTGGCCTCAAACTCACAGAGATCCACCTGCCTCTGCTTCCCCAGTGCTGAGATTAAAGGCACATGCACCATCACTACCAGGCCTCACTAAGTTCTTGATGATAAGCTCCATTCTTAAGTCCATTTATAAGAATTGTTCTGTGGTCTCTATCGAGCTACTGTTTCTTCTAGTTGATGGAGGAGTGTCTATGTGTTACTTTCATTATTAATAAAGATACTGCCTTGGCCCTTTAAGAGAACAGAAAATTAGGTAGGTGGAGTAGACAGAACAGAATTGTGGGAACAGGGAAGTAGAGTTGGAGAGGCTTCAGGGAGTCGCCATGATTCTCCTCTCTGAGATGGACGCAGGTTAAGATCTCTCCTGGTAAGCCACCCCTCGTGGTGCTAAATAAATTACTAAATATGGGTTAAAGCAAGATACGAGAATCAACCAATAAGAAGCTACAGATAACGGGCCAGGAGCCAGGCAGTGTTTAAAAGAATACAGTTTCCGTGTAATTATTTTGGGTAAAGCTAGCTGGGTGGCGGGACGCAAACCCCGCCGTTCCTTCTACATCTAGTCATGTTTCTTCCCCCGACTAACCTTTCCCAACCCCAGCAAAAAAAAAAAAAAAATCTAACCCCTAAAGTTGGATCTTACAACCAACTCCATGTAATATTACTGAATATATATGAATAATTACATAAAATAAATGCAAATAAAAATTCTTCGTAAACATTCAGCTTTTTAACAATTAAAGTCAAAGAGGGGCTGGAGATATGGCTCAAGCTAGGCTCACAACCAGAAATATAAAGTCAAAGAGGATTAATAAAAGTCTTAGTATCAGCTGGGCGGTGGTGGCGCACGCCTTTAATCCCAGCACTCGGGAGGCAGAGGTTGGCGGATCTCTGTGAGTTCGAGACCAGCCTGGTCTACAAGAGCTAGTTCCAGGACAGGCTCCAAAACTGCAGAGAAACCCTGTCTCGAAAAACCAAAAAAAAAAAAAAAAAAAAGTCTTAGTATCAAAGGACATTCTAAAAAAAAAATGGTCAGGCCATATGCTATGTGGCTGTCCTACAGCATATTTAAATGCCCCATTCTGTGAGGAAACGGAAATCTGAGGCAGGAGATAATTTACTCCGTTCCCAGCCCAGAGAGTGGCAGACTCACAGCTATCTAGTATCTGAGGGGCGAGTAAATTAATGCATTTGATGCTCGCATACCATGTGGGCAAAGTGGATCTAGCCAGGAAGGTGTTACCCATGACAGCCTATAAATGTGCAGTTCAAATACAAAAGCAGAACCTAGGGATAATTTTTCCATCAGTAAATCAAGAAAAAGAAAGGTAAAGTTCAATTTGGGGATCAGACAAAAGTTTCAGCAAGCTAATCTCAGAGCTGAGTGCATGCTAAGGGAGTCCCGTCGATCTGATGCGCGCGCAGCTGGACCCGGTTATGGAGAGAGAGAGGGCCACACGGAAAGTGTGTTCTGCAAACTCCTGTTCGCCTCCTCAGTGCTGGACAGAGCCAGTCTCGCCACCCTCTTCCACATCTTCCTTACAGAATCAGAACAAGCCCATGCTAACTTCGTATGTTTCCTTACTGTTTTAAATAAACACAGTGGTGTCTTCGAACCTAGGGGTTACAGTTCTTTCCACAGTTTTGCTTCTAAAATGAGACTAATCTGAAACTTCCTATTTGTTATGAAAGCAGTAATTCACACACTCATTTACTTTAACAATTTTTGACATTAACTAGATTGAACAGCAGTTTGCAAACCATGCATTGAGTAAGAGCGCCCTCATCAGGTCACAGCTGGTATGTTGTCATATCAACAGTTCTAAATTGTTCTTGGCTTTCACTATAAGAAAGGTATGAAATAATAAACAAATATTGCAGAAGTATGTGCGAGCCTTCCAAAAATTATCACCAAATCCATATTACAGAAATTATCATTTAATAAAGGCAAGCGTTGGGCAATGTTTAGTGTAAAGGTGGAGAAAATACTAAGATTTAAAAATGGTTTCCGTTTAAAGCCCACATCTTGATCCTGAATACATTTTTTAACCTCCTTTTACTTATTTTAAGATTGGGTAAATCTCCCTTTCCAGAATAAGGCCGTTTTAAAAATCACGTTTTATTACATCTTATTTAGTGGGGATGGTTGCATACGTGCCACAGTGCATATGTGGGGGTCAGAGAGCAACTGTGGTTGTTGGTTCTCTCCTTCCACCATGTGGCCTGGGAATTGAACTCAGATCATCAGACTTGGCAGCAGGTGCCTTTACCCACTGAGCCATTTTGCTGGTCCCTCAAACCTAAGGTGCTTTAAGGTAAAACATAAAGCAGTCATCATGTACTGTAAATACTGTGTTTTGAGATGACAAAGAATCGCTTCACTTTGCTGACCGAGGGTGATTGTTAACAGAACAAAGACATCACTATTTCTGCACAGAAAGCCTTGCGGTTCTTTATTGTATGAGACAAGATGTCATTTATCCCAGGCAGGCTTCAAACGCACTGTAGAGTGGAGGATTAACTTCTGGTTCTTCTGTCTCCCACTCCTGAGGGCTGAAACTATAGGAACGCAGTTTATCTAGCCTGAGCTTTATGCAAAATAGACAGGCATCTACCAAAAGCCAGCTGCAGCCCCAGTCCTACATGTCTTAGAAGCAAGTGAAACCTGAAAATATGAATATGAACACTGGTTTACAAAGGATTTTGCTACTCATAAAGATGTGTATTTCAAACCCATATATTAGATGATCAATATTTCAGCTCTTTGTTTCCATCACCGTGACAAGCACCCAAGGTCAGAGTAAGAGAAAACAGTGTCTTTGGTTCATGGTTTCAGAGGTCTCAGTCCCTGGTCTCGCGGCCCCATACCTTCAGGTTCACCATAACACAGCACATCAAGGATGTGCTCAAGGAAGCCTGCTCACTTCATGGTGGCCAGGATTCCAGTGTCTGCTCCAGGGATCTTAGCTTCCTCCCAATAGGACCCTACTTTTTTAAAATTAAAATATAATTATATGACATTCCCTTCCATTTCCTCCCCCAACCTTTCCGACGTATGCTTTCTGCTCTTTCTCAAATCCATGGCCTCTATTTCCTTAGTTGTTGATACATATATTTTTTCTAAATATATAAATACAGCTGGCCTAATCCATATAATGTTACTTGTATGTATATGAATTAAGGGTTGACCATTTGTTATTAGATAAGCAACTTGGAGGCTCTTCCCTGGAGAAAGAAGATTATTTCTGCCTATTCTCAACATTGATGTGGGATTCCCTCTGTATGCTGTGAATACCATCGGCTGATAAAGAAACTGCTTTGAGCCTATAACAGAGCAAGGCAGAACAGAGCTAGTCTGGGAAGACTGAACTGAACACTGGGAGAAAGAAGGCGGAGTCAGAGAGAAGGTATATAGCCCCGCAGGAGACAGATGCTTCAACTTTACCCAGTAAGCCACAGCTTTGAGGCAATACACAGATTAATGGAGATGGGTTAATTTAAGATATGAGTTAGCCAGAAATATGCTTAAGCTATTGGCCAAACAGTTTGCAAATAATATGGTTTCTGTGTGATTATTTTGGGGCTGAGCAGTCAGAAACAACTGAGCGGCCTCCTACAACACAGCATTGCTTAACTGCCTTTAGTTCTTTGTCACGAGACCCCATGAGAGTCTACTGGTGTCAGCCTTGTCCAGGTCTTGCTTAGGCAGCCATGATGATGAAGTTTCATGAGTATAGCTTCTCTCACATTTGTAGGAGACAATCTCACAGGAACCTTGTTCTTTTGGCTCTTACAACTTTCCTACCCCTTCTTCAGCTCTGATCCCTGAGTCTAGGATGCAGGAGCTGTACTGTGGATGCATCAGTTGGAGCTAGGCACCACACAGTCGCTTACTCTCTGTTTTGTGATGAGTTGTGGTTTTCAGTAAGAGTCTCTGATTGTTATAAGAAAATGTTTCTTTCATGAGAAGCAATTGGAAAGCTGTTGGCTACTGCCAAGTAACTGGTGTCTTCTGGCCATTAGAGTCAGATCTCAGGGTGGAGGTTTTCCGGTCAGATCCAGCTCAGAACCTCCAAGTCCAAAGTATATGGTATCTTTAGCAACTGGGGTAGACCCCACTTCTTAACACATAACACCACCTTTCACTGGTGCCATCAGCTGTCATCTAAACCCATAATACTTTGGAAGGATACTTATCTAAACCACAGCATGCTCCTTATCAGAGGTTTGATCAATTATATTGAGTAAGTATCAACAAAGATTCATTAAGTTTCACAGGAAGGGCATACACTGGGTTTTCAGGGAGTCAATAAAACACATTAAATTTATAGTTTGTCTTAGATCCTAGGAAATATACCTCAATGGGTCATATAATATAAATACTTTTCAGATACATTCCAATGTCGTAGAAGACATCTGCAATGATTTGAAAGAGATGTCTCCTGTAAGTCTTGGACATGTGACTCTTTGGTGCCCAGTTGGTGGCTGCTTGAGGAGAATTAGAAGGTGTGGCCCTGCTGGAGGAAATATGTCACTATGGGCCAGGTTTAAGGCTTCAAAAGATGAGCCATTTTGAGTAGCTGTTTGAGGTGTGAGCTCTTAACTACTGCTCCAGTCACCATGCCTGCCTGTTACCACTCCTCCAAGCCAGGATAGTGACAGAATCTAATCCTCTGGAACTATGAGCACAACATAACACCTTCCTTCTATAAGTTGCATTAGTCATGGTGTTTTGCAAGCAATATCAACTCCTGGGAAATACAAACAAGTATTATGGGATTGTGTGTATGAAACCTAGCCAGAAGAACACATCTATACTGCAAAAAAAAAAACCCTGTGAATCAGAACCACACAGTATTAAGAAATACAGAAATCTAGTTGGAGCCAGAGTCTTCAAGAGAACAGACTCAGACTCCAAGCAATGTACTCAACATCAGAAAACACTTCCCAGAGGTAGGACCAACATTTGTGAATCCATGAAGGCAGGACCAGTGTCTGTGAACCAGCCTCATGAAGGAGTACCCCCAAGTAGGGCTAGCACCTGCAACCCAACATATGAAGTGTAGGAGGAGGAGTCGCTTGTTCTTCCCGGCCACCCAGCTAGCTTATCCCAAAATAACCACACAGAAACTGTATTAATTAAATCACTGCTCATCCCATTAGTTCTAGTTTCTTATTGGCTAATTCTTACATTAATCTGTGTATCGCCACATGGCAGTGGCTTACCAGGTAAAATTCCCAGCATCTGTCTCTGGAAGATCCATGGCGTCTCTCTGACTCTGCTTTCTTCCTCCCAGAATTCAGTTCCATCTTCCCTGCCTACCTAAGTTCTGCTCTATCAACAGGCCAGGGCAGTTTCTTTATTCATTAACTAATGAAAGCTGCACATGGACAGAAGGACCTCCCACACCATTTCCCCTTTTCTGTTCAAACAAAAAGGAAGGCTTTAACATAGTAAAATTACATACAATGAAACAGTTATGAAACAAGAATTTCAGTTACAATATTTATATCTACTTTATCTTTTATCATAACTAAGGAAAACTATAACTATAAATTCTTTAACTGCATCAAAGACTCCAGGAGGATATAATATTACCTAAGTAAACAGAAAGTGCATTGTCAGAAACTTCCAAAACTCTAGAATTAACAGACATCTCACTGCCTGGACAGTCACCCAAAGTTCTTCTGTACTGTTTGGGCATCCATCTTCAGCCCACAGGCTCATAATATCCAGCAGACTTTTCCATGAAGCAGGAAATTTCAAAGACAGTTCATTCACTTTCTTCTGTACCCTGCAGAATGTCTGGCAGACTCTTTCAACTCAGGTTGCCAGTGCGCTCTCTCTCTCTCTCTCTCTCTCTCTCTCTCTCTCTCTCTCTCTCTCCATATAATATATATATATATACATATATGTGTGTATACACACATACACACACACACACACACACACACACACACACACATATATATATATATATATATGGCCTGGCTATATTCTGCCCTGCCATAGGCCAAAGCAGCTTTATTCATTAGTCAATAAAAGCAACACACATACAGAAGGACATCCCACATCACTTTTGAATTATTTCTGAAATTTTATCTAACTCATTTTTATTGGAGTTTGTTACCGTAGGAATAGTAAATTTTGGAGTTATGTTGACTTAGGTTTTCATTTAGGTTTTCATGTTTCTTGTGGTTTTTTTGCATTGAAGCTTGTACATCTGGAATTAGATAATTGGTTGTATTTTTTTTTCAAATTACCTTGTTCTTTCAGTGAAAGTGTTAACAATGTTCAAGATGGATTAGACTGTAGTACGGCTTAAATGTCATTTTTCTTTCCTTTGTTGGAGCTCAGGGCGCCATACTCAATTCCTTCTACTGTAGGACACAATCTGAAGAAACAATCATTGTTAAGTATATTCAAAACCTCAAAGAAGACAGAAGTAAATTCTTGAATGATTCCAAAAGAACACACCTAATATTGAAGTGTAATTCAGAAAACAGAGAAATAATACTAAGGAAAAACTAAACTGAAATACTGAAAATGAAAAATTCATTAAGTCAAATAAAAGTCTCTGTGGAATGTCTCACAAACAGAATGAATCAAAGGCAACAGAATACCAAGACTTAAAGACAAGGTACAGAAACTAGAGCATTCAGACAATGATAAAGATAAATTGATAAGAAATTATAGGGAGAACATTCAAGATCTATGTGATATTACAAAGCCTGAGCACTGAGTAAAGATAAAATTTTTCATCTTAAATGCATAGAAATATTTTCATTTAAAATAAAAACAGAAAGTGCCCCAAATGTAGGGACAGAAATGGCATCCACATAAAGGAAGCATTTAGAACACCAACAGGCAAGACCAGAAAAGAGCTTCCATATCATAGTTAAAACCTGAAGCAGAAAAAAGAAAAGTCACCTATAATGGCAGACTCAACAGAAGAACACCAGATTGCCAAAAGCAGCCTTACAAGCCAGGAGCACTTGGAAGGATGTATCTCAGGCATATCAGAAACCATCAATTCAGACTACAACACCAGCACAGCTGCCCCCCAGAGAATGAACATGTGGTCTCCCGGTTCCCTGTGGTCTCTCCTTTTCCCTCTTTCCCTCTCCATGTTTTCCCCAGGGCCATCCGGGAGTATTGCCATCCATTAAACAAGGACATCTTTTAATTTGGTCTGATTTGGTCTGATTGGGATTATTTGCATCAGTGGATAGGTTTGTTGGTAAGGAAAAATACTTAACATTTGGAGGTCCCACCTGTGGGGGGGCTGTTTTCCCACTTTTCCAGAACCACGTGTTGGAAAACTTCCTTCTCACTCATGCTCTCGGCCAGGCTAAGATCAGCTTCATCTCAGTGAGTCCCCCTTTCTGAGTACATGTCTCTAGGTCCAGGACCAGTATAATTTTCCGGCTATCCTGTGAGAGTCACGGTCTGTGCTAGGTGCTTGATGCAAGCAGTGAGACTGTGAGACAATGAGACAGTTCTCGCTGAGGTCAGACTGAGTGGATACAGTCCTCGCTGAGGTGGGACTGAGAGGACAGAGACAGTCCTCGCTGAGGTGGGACTGAGAGGACAGAGACAGTCCTCGCTGAGGTGGGACTGAGAGGACAGAGACAGTCCTCGCTGAGGTGGGACTGAGAAGATAGAGACAGTCCTCGCTGAGGTCAGACTGAGTGGATAGAGACAGTCCTCGCTGAGGTCAGACTGAGTGGATAGAGACAGTCCTCGCTGAGGTCAGACTGAGTGGATACAGTCCTCGCTGAGGTCAGACTGAATGGATACAGTCCTCGCTGAGGTCAGACTGAGTGGATACAGTCCTCGCTGAGGTCAGACTGAGTGGATACAGTCCTCGCTGAGGTCAGACTGAGTGGATAAAGACAGTCCTCACTGAGGTGGGACTGAGAGGATAAAGACATCTGCCACTCATTTCCCACAACCTCCTGTTTTTGACTCAAGAGTCTTGTCATGGTGAATGAATTGTGACAGACTTGAGTCCCAAGATTTGGCATAGACTTCTAAAATGGGCTCTTGCAATTCAAAGCTTGATCTCCAAATGCCCTGGGGCTGCCATTTACAAAAATCCTTTTAAACTGGGGCTAACATCTAACGTAAAAACAAACTGTAAAACTTTAGGACAATTCTGAAGCCATGTTTGAGGCCTCTCAGCAATAGTGTTCTCCCCTCCCCCTGGGAACCAAGGACCTAACAGCTACACATGCACGTACTGAGATGTTGGGAACTTTCCATCTCCCTGAATAGGGGCAAGATAACCCTTAGGTGTTGACTCAGTTCCTGGTGTTTTGACTTAGTCCCTGGGAAAGGGGCAAAGTGACCCTCAGATGTTTCCTCTTACCTCATTTGATCTGGCAATTGCTCTCCAGCCAATTATTGGAAATAGCCCTTTTGAATAAGCCAATCACAATAGTTAAAGAACAACTCCCAGACACCCCCCCTCCTTGCTTCTCTGGTTTTTTTTCCTTTAAAAGTAACCTGTACCAGCTATTTGAGGTCTTTCTGGATTTTCAAATGCTGAAAGACCCTGTCATGACAGAATTAATAAAATCCTCATGCTTTTACATCAGCTGTGGTGTGAGAGATGTCTCTTGGGGCAACTCCACCTCAGTGATTGGACGCTAGGGTCCAACAAAACAAGGCTCCTAAAGCCCATAGTTTCTGGATGAGGTGCTCCTGCCCCCACTCCCATTCCCCACTTCTCTAGCTGTTTGTCTCTCACTGTTTGTTCTCTACAATGGATCTCATCCTTCTACTCTAAAACTGTATAGTTCTTTTGCCCTTATGTTTCTGTTCCCTCTTACAGTGTCTGCTAATCTGGTCCTTAATGGGACCACCTGTGTGCTTCCCTGATTTCTGCCGCCTGCCTATACCAGAATTTTTAAGTTGGTCAGCTCACACAGGTTCCTAAAAAAAAAAAAGTTTTATTTGTCTGTTTGTTAAAATAATGTGGTCACAGTATGCTTATTTCATGTCTTTGTGAGTATGTGTGCTTGTAGCCACAGTATGCTTGCTTTATGTCTGTGTGAATATATGGATGTGTTTCCACAGTACACTTGTCTTATTTGTCTGTGTGTGTGTGTGTGCACGTGCACACGTGCACATCTTAAGATCTGTAAAACTTATAACTCCAGATTACAACAGGTCTGGAAAAATACAAGCACATGGATAACCTCCATTTGGACCTCACCACCATCTTGGGTAAGAATACCCACATGTGCTAGTATTCTTTGACTTATTAAAATATTCCTTTTAATCTTCTTACATTTACTAGCATTGATAAGCTGTAATTAACTGGGTAAAGTACATGTCTAAATTTAACTTACATGTCTAGAATAAATATAACAGGTAATAGTACCCAATTCTCAAGTGCCTTTACAGATCTGAGAGTACGGCATTTAACAAAAGAGCTTCTAATACAGAGACATGCCAGCTCCTGCAGCATCCTATAACTCCTCCAAAAAGATGCATGGTTACAAAACCAAAGCCTTGCCTTTGGTTTTGCAAAGCTTCCGACACAGCAAAAAGTGGCCTTCCACCCCTTCAGCTTCCTAGTTGCTACACACCAGGGATGGATCTTCTCATCCTGCCAAGACAGATAGACTAAATTCCCCCCACAGGAGAATCTTTGGGCCTCTTGTACTCAGCAGCTAGCGGCAAGCACTGTTTCTAAGGCTGGTGTTCTCCAAGGACTAAGGAGAGACTTGGGATTGCCTATGTAGCTAATAAAGCTGTCTCATTTCTGCTCTTTTATCCCTCCCAGATCTGTCTAATGGCATTTGATGGATTAAGGTTCTGGTAACTCATTACTTCATTTGTTAAGTTTCCTGCTAAAATACAGACAGGTGTGCCTCTTTCACGTGCATCACAGTTCAGGACTAACAGGTTTCAGGTGTATCTTCAGAGGTTCAGAGTTTCCAATTCCCTTTAATTGTCTTATAAAATGCTCATACCTTCTAACCTAAAACAATAGCCTTTTGCTATGACACCAAGATATAAATCTGTTCCAGTTGTCTTACAGATACCTACAGGCTCCTGGGAAAAAGTTCTGTCGCTGTATCAAAAATCAGGTCTGGCCGGGCGGTGGTGGCGCACGCCTTTAATCCCAGCACTCGGGAGGCAGAGGCAGGCGGATCTCTGAGTTCGAGGCCAGCCTGGTCTACAAGAGCTAGTTCCAGGACAGGCTCTAGAAACTACAGGGAAACCCTGTCTCGAAAAACAAAACAAAAAAAAAAAAACAAAAAAAAAAAAAATCAGGTCTGGTAAAAACTAACAGTCTCCAGAACCTATTTTTAACCCCACCCATTTTCAAGCATATTTTACAGATCACTTCTGCTGTCTGGGTCAAGACCAACTTACAGAGGGCCCTCAAGACAATGCCAACACCTGCACCAACTCCTGGGACTTCACCATTGGTACCAACTCTCCTGGCTCAAGAACACCTACCAACTAAAATCTGGTTTTATCTGCTCTTGTGTCTCACTTATACACCCCACCTCACCTGTACAACCAGGGCACTTCTTTGTCCCATTCTTTCAGGAAGTTAATGAACCTTCCCATGGTTAGCCCCCATTCATAGGGCCAATAATAACAATATTTTTTTTTCTCCTAGCCACTTGCCTTCTCATCTTACTCAAAGAACAACTGCCTAAGGTCTCCAGAATGACAGTAAACCAGATGCCTTTCCAGCCACACCTCTCACTGAGATTGAGCCCACCAACTCCCAGCTCTCCCCTCTCCCATGTTGCCCCATACCTGCAGGAAGTAGCCAGACTTGAGCCAGCACCCTTTTTTAATGCAAAGAAAGTCTGAAATGTTTGGTTAAAAGCATCACCTCAGCTCCCAGACACTCCTTTATACAAAGAGTCTGGATTGTTTAGCTGGGGGCTTCGCCCCAGCCCCCTGGCATCCATATATACAAGGAGTTTGAAATGTTGGACGGAAAACTCCATTCCAAGCCCCCTCCCCTGGGAGTGCCTGCAGTCCAGACTCCACCTCCGACAAAGCCTGTCAGACAGTGACAGGGAAGGTCAAGACCACTCCCACAGGCTACTTAAACTGCCCCCCAGAGAATGAACACGTGGTCTTCTGGTTTTCCGTGTTCTTTCGGTTCTCTGTTCCCCTCTCCGTGTTCCCCCAGGAGGCCACCTGGGGGTGCTGGGCAGCCATTAAACATAAACATATCTTTTAATTCGGTCTGATCTGGTCTGATTGGAATTATTTGCGTCGGCAGAGAAGTTGGTTGTTAAGGAAAAATACTTAACAAATGTATCAACTACATTACATGAAATGCTCAAAGATTATAAATACATTAAATGTTTTAAAACCCTTTAAAAAAACTAGAAGTGGATCTTCCCTATGACTCAGCAATACAACTCTGGAGTATTTAGCCAAAGTGTTTCCAGTCAACCCGTCACATGCAGAGACGCCTGCACACCGAAGTTTATTGCAGCATTCTTCCCAGTAGCCATTTTATGGAACAAAACCAAGTATCAAACAACAGAGAAATGGAAAGGAGAACTCAGTTTACACTGGATGGTGTGATTTTTTTTATTCTTTGAAATTTTCATACTTGCATACGATGCATTTTGTTCACATCCACCCCCACTCTCTTTCTCCAGCTCACCCAAAACCCCTCTAACAAAGCTCCCTTCCAATTTCATGTCCTCTTTTTTTCTTTCCAATCATAACTCACTAAGCCAAATTAGTGCTGTCCACAATGGAATCATTTAAGCCGTAAAGGAGAATGAAGTTAGGTCATTTGCAGCCAATGTCTGCAACTGGAGATAATCATATTAAGTGAATTGAGTCAGTCTTGAAAAAGACAAATACTAGGTGTTTTCACTCATTTCCAGTTTCTAGATTATATATAAAATCATACACATAGCAGGAAAATAGAAGCCATGCAAACATGTCCAACCTTTGGACATTGCAGCAAGACCTTGTCATCTACAAAATTCATGCCCAAGAACCATGCAATCGAACTCCAAAAGAAAAGCACAAGTTTGTGCTTTCAAGTTTGTACTTTTGTGATGGGCTGTATTTATAGCTGTCCTCAGCGGCATGCAGCCACAAATGACCCATGGCACACAAGTTGGACCTGCCCGGTAGGGGAACAAAGGAGACTATGAGAGGAAAGAAAGGTGGGAAAGGAAAGTATGGGTGGAATATGCTTAGCATAAATACATATTCATATGAAACTGTCCTTATATGACATGTACAATGAAAATAATATTTTTAGTCTTACTTAAAAGCTTAAAGGTCTACACCATTCTCTTTTCTCCTTTAACTCTGACTGGACGACTCAGGGTTTGAGACGGGAAACTTCTCAAGGAATTTTAAGCAGGAAACAATTTAATAAGAGAATTATAATCTTACCAGTGTCGCTGGAGCAAACTTTAAGTGGGCTTCTAAAGTCCTGCAGCTAGTAAATCTATAGACACAGAAGTGGTTGGCCATGGTAGACAGGACACCAGGGAGGTGGAGAGACTGTTTATAGAGCAAACAATTTTACTGGAACAAGGTCTGAGGCACTCATTAATGGATCACCTGCTGTGAGAGAGGGCTGAGCAGGTACAACAGGCTACATTATTCAAAACCTACAGTAGGTTCCTTCTGGTCCTTTAGGGAAAGTTTGCCAACACAGCTTTAATTCAGAGGTGCAATGTCCAACTGTCAGAAACAGATGTGAAGCCTTCACTTGGCTTTCCTAGAACAAAAACCAAAGAAGTACTCAGGCAGGAAACTGGGGAGGAGTCCTTGGCCTCACCATGTCCCATGGTAGGAATGATCAAAGCACACGCTGTTCCCGCTATGGACAGGTACTTTTCAGTTTGCTTCTTACTTGAAATACACTAGCCTAAAATAAACAATGGCTTTATTGTCAAATGACAATATTTAAATATAGCAATAACTACACTCTTCACAACTATTTAAATTAATGATATAAAGAGTTTAATGTCAACCTACCAATATAGGGTGTACAATGTTTGTCTGTTTGTTTCCAAATACTTAGAGAGGGCATTTGATGTGGGAGGGTTTTCTATCTATCTATCTGTTGCTTTCATTAGTTAATTAATAAAGAAAACTGCTTGGCCTGATAGGTCAGAACATAGGCAGGGAAGACAGAACAGAATTGTGGGAGAGAGAAGGCAGTGGCTCAGTCGCCATGAAGCCAGCCACCAGGTCAGACATGCTGAATCTTTCCTGGTAAGCCACCACCTTGTGGTGCTACACAGATTACTAAACATGGGTTAAAGCAAGATATGAGAATTAGCCAATAAGAGACTGAAACTAATAGGCCAGGCAGTGTTTAAATGAATACAATTTGTGTGTTGTTATTTTGGGTGTAAAGATAGCCGTGTGGGATCCGAGCGGGATGAAAAGCAGACCTGCTCATCTCATCACTACAGGCATTCAAGCAAAAATGTTTGAGGATCGCTGACTGAGAGAAGAAAGTCATGAAGCCTCAGTTGTGTACACAACTGTCCCCAGTCAGCACTGCCCTGACAGTCACTGTTACTATCAGTAACAAAAGTAATACTAAGGCATAGTGCTCCTGCTCATGTGCTAAGCTCCACTACAGAAGTTTACACAAGGAAATGCCTAGACACAGGCTATTCCATGTGTACAAGTAAAAGGCAAATGCACATTTATTATTTATTATTTATCAGACTCCACATAAATTATCCTATTAATTCTCCATAGTTACACTGAGATATTATTATTATCATCTCTTTTCAGGTAAAAAGTAAAACAGTACCAGGTAAGTTTAGGTAATATGTTCAAAGAGATCTAGCACACAAACCCAAGACCATTTAACGCTAAAGACCATATACTGTCCACCCCTACCCACACAGGTTCATCTTCCTTGCCTTTCAGGTTCATATTTATGCACATGTATCTGAGTCTGCATCATGAAAATATTCTTCAATCCACAATGAAGCACTCTTAACAGTTGGTAGTACTTAGTTTCCCTACAACCATCATTTGATAAAGATATTTATGAAGTTTAACAACTGATATGCACTAGTACCACTAAAATGCCAGCCTGAAGATGGGTACAGGGCAACTGGTGTCCCCAGCAGAGGATTAGCCCTGCTCAGACCTAAAGCATAGTGTATTTCCAAAATCTGAAAAACAATGCACCTACCCAACCACCTCACTGTTCCTGACAAAGAACAAAAAGACCAAACTAATGTCCTGCCAATAGCACCATGGTCACATCATCAGTTACTGGCTGATTCAAAATTATAGAAAGAAAATACATGAAAAGTTTATAATTTTGGAAAGGCCCTCTATTTGGTGAGATGTTATAACACGTTAACACTCAGCATGTGGCTTGGTTTTGAGAGATACACTTTAAATTGCTATTTTAACGTGAAGTGTTTGTCTAGGAAACCCAACATCTGGGACGCCACAAGAACAGTTCCTATTGGTTGGCTTTTTTCCTTTCTTTAAATGGATAATACTCTCCTGTTTCTGTCTAAGCTTCATTCTTTGTTTTCAAAAATGAAAATAATGTGTGGCTAGGGAGATGGCTCAGAGGCTAAGAGAACATATTGCTCTTGCAGAGAACCTGAGTTCAGGAAAGGGGAGGGGGAGGGAGGAGGAAGGGGAAGCCTTCTGGGAAGTAACTCTGTAGAACCTGTAATCTTTGGCATGTTCACATCTTTACTTGGTTAGCGTAATGACCAGCCAATGGCGAGACAGAGATTTCCTTACAGGCCTCACTGAATGATTTTGGATGAGGGGAGGAGGGCTTTAAAACTTAGCCTTCCCCTCTTGTTTATGCAGAATCTCAAGTGAACCCAGAGATGAGGATTTAGGATTGTCTCGGTTCTTTTCTCGGCAGACTTAGTGCTCATCCACCTCACGAGCAGCTGCAGCAACAGAAATACGTCAGAACTTTTCAAGGCCCTGATAGAGAGGCCGTTCTACAGCCAATCCTCTTTAGTTTGGGGTTAATCTTGTGTTCGCCACAGTGGTCGACTCAGGCTTCTACAAAGACAAAATACTTGCCTACAGCCAGTTTTGACAGTGGTCTCCTCCCTGGTGGCGAGGCGTAAGTTTTGAGCATTGAGTGAGAAGTGGATCAAGCTTAAAAGCGTGGTTTGACTGGGTAGCACTGTGCTTGGTTTTGTTTTGAGACAGGGTCTTATATGTCACTGAGCTGACCTCAAACTCACACTCTTCCTGCCTCCATCTCCTGTGTCCTGAAATTATATCTGTGTGATGCTGTGTGCAGAGAGAAAGATGTCTGATCCATCCTGTGTCCTGGAATTACATCTGTGATGCTGTGTGCAGGGACAAAGATGTCTGATCCGTCCTGTGTCCTGGAATTATATCTGTGTGACGCTGTGTGCAGGGAGAAAGATGTCAAATCCGTCCTGTGTCCTGGAATTACATTTGTGTGAAGAAAGATGTCTGATCCATTCTTCGTTCTCTGGTAGCCGGAAAGCTTCCCTGACATGGCCTGTTGTTTCTAGCAATGGCTAGAAAGTAGTGAGAGAGAGTAGAGCCAACCAGGATGCCAGAGTTCGCCATTCATAGAGATGCAGCCATTTTCCTGAACAAAATATCCCTAAGATACTAAAAGCCACTGCTTAATTTCTAAAACCCTAAAAATATTAGTTTAAAAAAAATTACAAGTTTTTTCATTGTTCTTATAGAGGGCGATTTTTCTGTCCCTCTGGCTTTCCTCATCCGATCATTTTGCTGGCAATCGTGCACAACTGAAGTTAAAGATAATCTACATCTATAGCTAAACACAAAAGCACTAGGAAGCAACCAACGACTGTCGTCACAGAAATGGAAGTCTAGGAGTTGTGTAGTGCTGCAGACATAAAAGAAAGCCTGTGTCTCCTGCAAAACTGGGCCCCTAAGGCCCATTCAGAATGTGCACCAATTCCCAATGCCCCTCCACCCTCCTTAATTAAACCTCATCTCCCTTAAACACCAGCACCAAGATAAAGGAGAGCGGCTAATTCGGTCTCATTGATTCCCTGCTCTATTTACTCGCCGCACTTACTATTTAATTACTAACGATGGTTTTCTACTATTTTTTACTGCAAATGTACCTTGACTCAACTACAATATTTTCTTCAGAGAATTGTGTTTTACATTTCAAACCATCAACTCTGAAAGTCAAACTTTCATAAACTCTGAAAGTCAACAAAATCAACAAAGAGTTGATTAAACAGAGTTAACAGCTAAAACCAACAGGAAGGACAGAGAGTAACCTGAGTAGCCTGGTGGGTTGCTATAGACTTCTAAAAGCACTGGCATTTAAACTGGACAGAAGAGGGATTAGGAGAATGTGGGAAAGATTACATTTCCTAATGTCCATCTTGTGCTTGTCATAAAATGATCTCAGGTCACCAGACTGTCACTGACTAGCAAAGTTGGAGAGATAATGGAGTTGGGAAAGGCACAGGAAGACTGGACAACATGCAGATGTTAACCCGGCTCCTCTGCTGGCAACTCCTCTACTAGACCTGAGCGATGAGACCATTCCTGTAGTAGGAGAGGCTTGTTACTCCAGGCCAGAGGACTGTTATCAAGACCCTGAGTTGGGGAAAGGCATGAGGGAGAGGGAGATTTCGGAAAAGCCCCATTCAAGGTCTGAAATGCCTTCCTCCACCACTCTAGACCTTTTCTACTTCATCCAGTGGGAGCAGAAAGACAAACTTGATCTTAGGAAATGCTGCACTTCATGACTGCAGTTCACGGACTAGAAGTGTCTGACCTCCAAACCAGACAGCCCTTTCTATCAGCGTAACTCATAGAACCCTTGCCCTACGAGCGACCTCCTATCTATGAAAAAGGCTTGGTGCCACCAGTCTGTATCCATTTCTGTCTGAGATTCATATACCACGTTACTTCATTAGAGATCTAAGCATCACCACAGTTAAGAAATCTGCCTGTACTCCTGACCTTTAATCCTAACACTCAGGAGGCAGAGGCAGGCAGATTGCTCAGAGTCTATGAGTTTGAGACCAGCCTGGTCTACATAGTGAGTTCCAGGATAGCCAGGGCTATGTAGAGAGACCGTGTCTCATAAAAACAAAAAAGAAAAAAAGAAAGAAAAGAAGGGAAGGAAGGAAGGAAGGAAGGGAGAGAGAGAGAGAGAGAGAGAGAGAGAGAGAGAGAGAGAGAGAGAGAGAAATTCTACTCCATAATTTCTATATAATTATCTGGTAACAAATTTATCCCCTCATACTATCAATTGACATCCTAGTATTACACAAAAAAATAAATCCGAAACTCGGGTCCATTTTGGCATCTGCATGTTTGGAGACACCTACTCACCACACAGCTGCGTCTGTGGAAGACAATGCAGCAGGAAGGAGCAGTTCCTGCTCTGCCCAACCCACTCCTACATAGCCTATTCCGTTCAACTGTCTCTTTAACTCCTAAGGCACCAAAGACCCTCAGTCCTCTGTGCCTCCCTTCAGGATGCTCAGCTGGCTTTACGGGTGGGGACGGTGAACTAAGGCTCCTGGGTTTCTGCGTTTTTGTTCTGGAACTCTCGCAGCACGCATCCCCTAAGTCTAAGCCAAGCCACTAACCTGGACAAAAGAGAAAGCAGCCCAGGAAAGGGGAAGGTGGCTGCCTGACCAGAGGAAAGGGAAGGCTGCGCAGCTATACAGAGAAGAGACGAGAAGAAAGATGAGAGCAGTAAACTCTGTCCTGGACGGGGAGCAGTGAGGGCACAGGACGGAAGAGGGGAAACGAAGGGAACCTTCCTCCCAGAGCTCATCTTCTGTCCTGGGTAGAAGCCCCCGTGATCAGCGAGCGTTTTCCTCAGCAGGGATACAGTTTACTTCAAGCCTGTGCTCTGTGCTCCCCCTGCCGGCTCTGACCCAGCAGCCGATGTAAAGCAAGGGCAGCGAAAAGCCGGCGCACCTGGGGGACCTCGGGCATGGTTGCCGCTTCTCTGGGATTCCAGCAAAGATGGGAGCTCAACCTTTTCTCTATTGTTTTTTAAATGCAGTTAGAGGAGGATGGTTGATAAATTGAGCCCATCCTCCTCACCTCTGCTCTTAGGAACTTACCAGTTAAAAGGGAGACACTGGCAAAGAACACATTCTCTTTTTTTTTTTTTTTTTTTTTTTTTTTTTTTTTTTTTCGAGACAGGGTTTCCCTGTAGTTTCTAGAGCCTGTCCTGGAGCTAGCTCTTAGGAAATTTCTATGACAGCACCGTAAATGATGGCGCAGATATGATCGCTCAAGTATGAAGAAGTCACTCACATAGGCCAGGACATGCTCCAGCAAACATTCATCTCGCTGGGCAGACTGGTTGCAGGGCACCGTGAAATCACGGCATAGCCGCCATCCACTCTGATACCCACAGGAGAGGTCACATGTTCCTACACTCTAGTCTGTTTTATGAACTAGGTTTGGGGATGACATTTGGAGAAGTCAAGGTCGCATATCTTGCTTCCTCTGTATCTGGCTGGTGACTAACTCTCTGCCTTTCCTCTTCCCAGAATTCTCTTAGTCTGGTTACTTTGCCTATACTTCCTGCCTGACTACTGGTCAATCAGAGTTTTATTAAACTAATATGAGTGACAAATCTTTACAGTGTACAGAGCATTTTCCCACAACAAGTATGGGTGGATACCATAGCTGACATTGTCAATTTGGCATAGCCTAGAATTTCCTGAGGAGTTTCAATTCAGCCTTTATCCGATTTGTCTATAGGGGTTTTCTTGATTGATAGCTGATGCAGAAGGACCCAGTCCACTGTGGTTGGTACTATTTCCTGAGCAGGTGATCCTGGGATATATAATAAAGTTGGCTGATGAAGATACCATGAACTTCAGAAACAGAGCCCAGAGACTCCTGAGCTGGAACTGACCTGCATTCTACTCTCTGAGGACTAGCTTTCATGACATCAGAAGCACCATGCAGGCTTCCAAAGGAGGGAGACAACCAACATTCCTACCCAGCTATGATGCCTAGGAACCACACCAGTGACCAGCATGACAAGATAATCCCAAGTGTGCAGTAGTGGCATGCATATCTTGACAATAACCAATTGGACTTAAGACCCACTCAACAAGGGAGAAATCATGCCTGGTGCTGAAACTTAACTAACCATTTGGAGTTAGTGAAGTCACAGTTATTAGATGAGAATCTACAACCTCTAATTTACTAAACTACCATAATCCCTAACAACAATCCATAAACATTTGAGGTGGGATGTCCTTCTGTATATGTGTTGCTGTTATTGGTTAATGGATAAATCTTCTTTCGTGTATGGCAGGGCAGAATGTAGCCAGGCTGGAAGATATAGAGAGAGAGACTAGACAGAGTCGAGAAGACACCATGTAGCTGTCCAATAAGCAAGAAGTAACAAACCACAAGTCTCATGGTAAAATATAAAATAATATAAATTGGCTAATTTAAAATGTAAGAGTTAGTTAATAAGAAGCCTGAGCTAATAGGCTGGACAGTGTTGTAATTAATATAGCTTCTGTGTGATTATTTAGGTCTGGACGGCTGGGAACAAACGAGCAGTCTCCATCAACAAATATTTGTCCTGATACCCAAAGATAAGTGTAGTCTTCACCCCTCATCAAGGAAATGTCTCTCTGTAACAGAGAGACCACTACAGAAAACCACAACTGATCAAAATGCAGAGTTGTCGAGCCCAGCCCCAATGAATACCTCTCTAGAACACTTTCGCCACACCTAAGGCTCACGGAACATTGTGGAAGAGCAGAAGAAGAGTTTGCTATGAGATGATGTCCCCTAGTAACTTCGAAAGCTACGCCCATAAAGTCTCACCAGCATGACTGGCCAAACATGAGTGGAACAAGGATGACAACGGTGGACATTCCACACTGGATGGGGACAAGCCCATGAGGCCTCAGCCCTACAAAGAACTATAGGCAACTGAATAAATCTGAGAGGAAGAGAGGTGGGTCCCCAAGGAAGAACACACCAACTCATTGCTCAGGGCCAAACAGTTATCCCTGAAGATGTACATACAAGTAACATTATGTGGAGTGAACAAGTTATATTTAGAAATATATATGTATATACTTGTAATATATGTGTACAGCAACAATCAGTGAATAAAAGAAGCTATGAATTTGGAGGAGGGAGGGAAGGGACATATGGGAAGGTTTGGAAGGAGAAAAGAGAAGGGAGAAATGCTGTAACTGTATTATAATCTCAAAACTTTAAAATAAAACAAGCTGATCCATAACCTGATGGCAAGGCCTATTGCTAAAGACAGTTTGCTTATGTCATCAAATACAGAGAAATCAAATAGATGCCCAAACAGAAGATTCACCCCTACTGGCTAGCACTCACGGTACTGAAAAGTACTTTGCATGCTACTGGAGAAAACTAAAAATCAATTTGACCCAGCTACAAACCATGCAACCAATAACAGAGTATATCACTCACAAGATAAACTGGTCTAATGATGGCACAAATGTTATGGGAGCAACCAACAACTGTTTTTAGGTTTATTTTATTGTATTCTACGGGTACTTTTGCCTGCGTGTATATATGTGCACAAGGATCAGAAGAGGCATCAAATCCCCTGGGTCAGATCATTGTGAACATGATGTGGAATTTAGCCCAAGTCCTGTGCAAGAGCAACAAGTGCTCTACACCATTGAGCCAATGCTACAACTCCAAAGATTTGTTTATTTGTATGAGTATTTTGCATGTGTGTATGTTTGTGCACCATATAATATCTGATATGCACAAAGGTCAGAAGGTGTTAGATCCATTGGAACTAGAGATATAGATGGTCGTGAGCAGCCATGATAACTAGGTAACTCTAGTCATCTGCAAGAGCAGCCAAGGCTGCTAACCACGGAGCCACCTCTCTAGCCTCCCAATCACTCTATGATATGAAACTCACATGTGACTACTAAAGTGGTCAATAACCTGAGGTTAGATAGGCCATGGGCCCAAGGGAAGTCCTGCTACTACTATTCTGCTACAGCAGCAGAAATCAAATGACCCCCAACGACAGATTGCTAGGCCCCCAGATCTCAGAGTATTGCTTGATCCTCAGCAGAAAAGCTTTATCTTGTAGTAGATGATAACAGCACAGGTATCCACAACTGGACCCTGTGAAGAGAGTGGGAGACTTTGGAGCACTCAGCCCTAAATGGTGTATCTTTTCAAATGGTCCCCTCAAGATACAGGAATCTATGAAGAAGAGGAGGTGGAAGGATTCTAAGAGCCAGAGGAGATGGACGACTCCAAGGAGACAGTATCTTCCAGATGCTCATATAAACTCACAGAAATTGTAACAGCACACGCAGGGCCTCCACAGCACACAAAACCCCAGCACTGAGAAGGGGAAGTGGGCGCAAAGTCCCACCCTGACCGTCAGCCTATTTACAATTGGTACTGCTGGGAAAGGGAAAAGAATTTTTGTCCAATGGCGTGTCACTGAGTATATCCACTGAACTCCGAGACAGCCCCCATTCTCAGGAGTAGCTGACCAACACAATAAGATTTTGTTGGTTTGTGGTATTTTTTGTCTTGTTTTCTTATTTTTCAAGTTTGTCTTTGATTTCATTTTTGTTGCTGTTTCTCTTATTTTATTTTTAGAGACAGAGAAAACATGAAGTTGGGTGAGGTATACCATGCCTTGCACTCAATTTTCATTTAGTAACCCAACCCATCATTGTCTATCCATGTAAGGTAACTCCATTTGATAGATATATATAGATATATATGTATGTATGTATGTATATATGTATGTATATACATATATTATATATAGAGCATGTTTCCATGAACTTTAACAAATGTATTCACAATGGAAACACACCAATAGGGCGGGGATATCTCCCTAAAAGTTAGTGATCAGGGACCCCCTATAGGGCTCCAAAGCAACACAAGCTACTGCCATTGCCCTTGGTAACCCACCATACATACAATAAGAGCCAACTGTACATTCAGCTGCGGGACATAGAGAAATCAATCACAAACTTCCTCCCCACTGGCTAGCTTTCATAGTGCTTGAAGGTCCTATATAAGCTGCTACAGGGGAAAAGGACATCCATGGTCTTATCCAGCACTGGGCCCCAGATGCTGCAATATGAGCCTATCAGGTAAGATTTGCCTACTTTGGCAATAGTGGCATGACCGTTATGGGGTAACTAACCAATTTTTAATTGGATTTCACTCTCCCCACAGGTGAGAATTTCAGGCCCAATGCTGTAATCCTGTCAAAAGTCCATAGCTAAGGAAGCCCCAGGCTTTAGGGTGGAAAATGGCATTGTTGCCTTGCTAAATGGTCACACTCTCAAAATGCCTTCTAGATATTGAGTTCATGTCCATCCACTTGGACTGTTCCTCACCTTGGTCAGAGAATCTTCTTTTTGCAATAGGCAGGAATCAATGGAGAGATAGGCAATTGATAATAAGAGACTTAAGTGTTCAGCCCCAAACCAGACATCTATATTAACCTCTCCCAGACCAAGAACATCACAGAAGACAGAAGGAGGAGACAGAAGAAGAGTATAAGAGCCAAAAGACGAGGAGGCGCACGGCGGGTGCTGTCTTCTGGAAACACCCGGGCTGTAGCGCTCATGTAGCTGCACACGATCAAGCCCAACAAAATCCTGGCATGGACTGGACGGATGGCCTCAAGACCTCCCTTCCCCCTTTACTGGGGAGCTAATGGCTGTAATGTGAATTCTAATTATTTTTAATAATAAAACCCCAGAGCCGGATATCAAAGTAAATCCCAAAAAATCAGAGGAGTAATTTAAGGAGCCAGCCACCAGAGAGATTTTTTATCTCTACCCAATCCTCACACCAAAGGGGGCAGGATCCTGTCTCTACAAACCTTCAGACTGAATGTGGTG
Organism: Arvicola amphibius; assembly: GCF_903992535.2. Taxonomy (NCBI): domain Eukaryota; kingdom Metazoa; phylum Chordata; class Mammalia; order Rodentia; family Cricetidae; genus Arvicola; species Arvicola amphibius. Next base: position 8,418,556 of record NC_052047.1, on the reverse strand, counting down.
AGCTCCTGTCTCCTCCCATTTTATAGTCCTCTCTCCGCCCAGCCATATCCCTTCCAGTCTCCTCCTCCCTAGAGCTGGGATTGAAGGCACGTGACTCCCAAGTACCTGGATTAAAGGTGTGAGCCACCACCACCTGGCTCTGTTTCTCTTTTAGATCAATTTAGTGGGTTCCAGAGTGGCTTTGAACTCACAGAGACCCTTTGTCTGCCTCTGCCTCCTAAGTGCTGCAATTAAAAGTGTGTGCCACCACCACCTGGCCTCGATGGCTAACTAGTGGCTAGCTCCACACTCCGATCTTCAGGCAGGCTTTGTTAGAGCACAAAGTACCACCACAAGTGGCAGTGGAACATTTCTAGGGAGAGTCTTCAATCATCCTGTTTAAGGATGCAGCCTCTGGTAGGATTCAGATATGCCATTTTATGGCCCCGCACCCATGCACACAGGGCAGCACCAGCTGGACTTAGTGGATTACTAAAAAAATGAAGTTGGAAGGGGGATGTGTTGGGAGACACAGAGAGTTGGAGTGAGGAAATGCGGGTTAGATATGACCATATTCCATTGTACACATACGTGAAATTCTCAAAAATGAAAAAGGAATTCTCATTGATGTACATATCACAAACCAGAATGCTGCAATATATCCTATATGTATGCTAATAGTTTGCTTCATTTAAACTCATCCGCATTACATGGGTTAGGATTCGGAGGCTCTGGAAAGTTCTACACAGTAAAGGCAAAGAGTACTCCCTCTCACCTTTTCTCTTGGATTTAATTTTCTTTTTCTCTGCCACCTGGCTTATATCCATTCGCCGTTTACAGATTCTGCCTGCTTAAACAGCCTTTTCCCCTCCACACTTGGGGAAAGCCAACATCGTTTAAACCAGTGGTTCTCAACTTTCCTAACGCTGTGATCCTTTGAACATAGTTCCTCATGTTGTGGTGACCGCCAACCATAAAATTATTTTGTGGCTACTTCATAACTGTAATTTTGCTACTGCTAACAATTGTAAATATTTTTGGAGCTATAGATTTGTCAAAAGGGTCACAACCCACTGGCTGAAAACCACCGCATGGAAGCGCTCCCTTCCACACGGTGAACATGTGTGTCACAGCACGCTGGAGAACAGCATTTGTCCGGCATGTTCTTTCCTGTAAAACAACTCAGAGATGACCTTCACCCCCCACAACCACAGGGAGACCATGCGCAAAACGTTCCACCGATGCTTGCTAAATATATCAGTGTGGTACACGCGAGTATGCATGTGTGAGTGTGTGTGTGTGGAAGGGAGAGAGAGAGAGAGAGAGAGAGAGAGAGAGAGAGAGAGAGAGAGAGAGAGAGAGAGAGAGAGTTGCGTGCGAATGTTGAGGCATCTTCCAAGGTTGTTCTCCACATTTTTTGAGATCAAGACTCACTGGGCCTGAAGCTTATCAATTTAGGTAGGCCAACAAGTTCCAAAGATCCACCTGTCTCCACCACTCTCGCTCCTGGGGTGGGGGGTGGGGGGTAATACTGTCATGCCTTTCCTTTTCTTTTTAATTTTTTGATTTAATTTAATTTTTTTTTTTTTTTTTTTTTTTTTTGGTTTTTCGAGACAGGGTTTCTCTGTGGCTTTGGAGCCTGTCCTGGAACTAGCTCTTGTAGACTTGGCTGGCCTCGAATTCACAGGGATCTGCCTGCCTCTGCCTCCCGAGTACTGAGATTAAAGGCACGTGCACCATCACCACTAACGTGGGTTCTGGGAATCCGAACCCTGATCTCCGTGGGAGACTTTACCTACTCCCAGTTCCGCAGCCTGTATTCTAAAACCAGGTCTTCCTTCCTCGTGTCTTAGGCTGACTGAATCACACATAGGTAAGGCCCGAGCAGTTAAACCGCTCTTAAATGTTTGACGGACGACCAGGAGGACAGAGACCTCTCCAACCCGCAGCATCTTCTGTGACCTCCCCTCTCCTGCTCACGGATCGGCTCTGCAGCACCCACGGGTGGTCCCGCCTCCTCCCCTGCCAATCAACCGCTCCTCGCGCCTGCGCGGAGCGGCGGCCGGGCTGCGACGAACGGTTAGAACCCGCGAGCCCCGTCTCTCACTGGCCGGCGGGCTATGACGATCACCTACAGCTGCGTTGCTAATGGCCGGGCGGTCCTGGCGGAGCTGGCCTTGACCGGCGGCTCCTATCAGGTACCGGAGGGTTCGGCTCCACGAGGGTCGGGACGCCGGGTGACCTCGGGGGACTCCGGGGTCGGAGGCCCCGCCCCCGCCCCAGCGCTGACTCCTAGGCTGGAGCCGCGCGTGCGCCGCCCAGGGGTTAGGCCTGGTTCTGCACGCGGGCGGCTGGCGGTGATTTCTAGCCGTCTCCAACGTAACCCAGCTCTTAGATTTTTCCTCTGCCCAGAAATAACCGGCAGTTCAGCACACACTTAGTGACTACGTAGTAGTTGCAAAAGCCCAGCGTCATGAAAGCGAGGGCCACCCCGACAGCGCAGCTTGGCATCACTCAGGGTGGTGAGGGCCATGAATTTGAGGTCAGCGTGGACTTCATAGACGCGCTCAAAAAAAAAAAAAGGACAGCACAGAGAGTAACGCAATGTTAGAGCATTTGCCCATAGTATGTGAGGATGAGTTTAGTCCCAGCATACACAAGTTCCCCTAAAACTTGCCATATGTCATCTAATATTGTATATATTGTATCTGGACCTTAGATCCATACAGTTTTGCCAGAGGGTAAAAAGTGTTTTGCTGGAGATAGACACAACCCATTAAGATGATACGGTTATAGTCTATAAATAGACTCTAAGGTTCTGAGCTAAGGCACTCATGGTACACAGTAAGTGTGGCAGGTCCGGAAGAAACTTGGTAAATGCCTTCTAGCATTGACACTTGACTGAATATGTGGAATGAGGGCTGTAACTGAACAGGACGACTCTCACGTCTTTCTTTGGCAGCGTTGAACAGCAGAGGGTACATAGAGAAGGATAGGACTAGGGGACTCAAAGGCAATGCAGAAGGAAGGCGACATTACAGTTCAGAACATGCCAAATCGCGTTGCTTGTTAAAAATTCAACACGTCATATATGTTTATTTTTCTGCCTCATTTCTGGAAGCCAGAATAGGTTCAGGAGGTCATGGATGTGTTAGTCTAGTACCCGAAAGTCTGGGTCTGGCACCGGAAATGAGAGTCATGTGTCAGGCTGCCCAAGAGGAAGGGAAAAGAGAATCCTCAGAGCGCAAAGAGGTGGGTGGCCGCCACTGGGTTAGACAACAGGAAGACGCCTGTGGGTCATACTGAGGCCTTTGGAAGAAATAGGAGAGTCGGAAGCCAGACTGCTTCGGGCCAGCTGAGTAGGAAATGAGGAACTTAGGATGGGGAGACCATTTTGTCTGAAATTTATATAGGGAATGGAGGCGAGTGGAAACTGGAAGAAGCATGACCTAGAAGGGTCCTCGTTTGTTTATAGGGAGACATTCCCACCTATGTGACCTTACAGAAAGAATAAATATAAGACAAGTCAGGGCCATTGGTGGAGCAAGGCCTGAAGGGGCACAAGTAGCTAGCAAGAGAGACATGAGCTTGGTCAGAGCAACACGCTCTTGCTTTGAGAGGAAGGAGGGGGTGTGGGTGTGGGTGTGGGGCATTGGCTTCAGCCTCTTCCTGGAGTTCTTCTCTTTGCCAGTCCCTAACGTACTGGGACTCCTTCTTAGTGTCACACAGACACGAATGGCATCTTTCCACTTGAGTTACGTCCTTTCAGAGTCAGATGGCCTCATAGCAGAAGTCAAACAAAACTAAATCTCTTCCTGCAGGTGTTTCTTTATATGCTTCCAGTCCTGTTGTTTCCCCACTGAGACACTCGGGTGGGGGCTGGGAGTCACCCTCCATCCTTCTCCTGTTTCCGTCTTCACGTCTGTTCATCTGGCCCCTCTATGCACTCCCGCTCTCTCTTCACTGCAGCCCTAATTACTTCTCACCAAGCTTACAGAAATGCCTGTTGACTTGTCTTCCTCAAAGGCTGCTTCCACAGTGCTGCTCAGGTGATCGTTCCCCCAAATACCTACAGTTGGGCCACTCTCCAGCTCACCACATTTGGCAGCCTCAGACTGCATTCAGAGTAAAGCAAGCACCCCTCCCGTCGGCAGTCAGGCCCTCCTGAATGGCTGGGCTTTTCCCTGGCTCTCTCTTCCTTTATGCAATTGCCCTGCCCTCTGCTACCTTAAACTTCATGCTTCTTTCTCACCACGACTTCTCCCCCCTCTTCCTGGAGACCACTTTTCTCCACTTTGGGGCAGTATAATCTCATCTGTTCTTTGAGAGTTTTCTCACTATTTCTGCGACTCTGTGCCTAGGCTAACTGGAGTCTCTCTGCCAAACAACTTAAGGAAGCTGAACTGGAATCTTCTTTCCCTTGCTGTCTCTGCCATCAAACATTAGAACAGAGAATGTTTCATCTCTGTTTCCCCAGTCAAATCCAGAGACTAACAGTGAGTCCTCAACACAACTTGTTATGAGGAGAGAGCTGTCAGAAGTGTCATAAGGAAACGGCCTCTCTTTTGAAGCACATAGGAGGTAAGAGCACAGAAGAGGGGGCACTCTGCAATCCAGGAGTAAATTACAGGTGCTTCGGAATGCCTGCTGTGCCTGCTGTGCCGACAGCTAACCACAGAAGGCAAACTACGCCCAGAGATTCAAGAGACGGTTACAATTAGAGGGAAGAAATGGTATCATAGCTTCCCTCGGTGTCAAAGATTCTCTCTCTCTCTCTCTCTCTCTCTCTCTCTCTCACACACACACACACACACACACACACACACACACACACAATTTGAAGAAAAATAGTACCAAACTTAATCACAGAAGCTAACCAGCTACTGTTCTGGGATTCTGAGGTTAGACTGGATTCTGGAAGTCATGTGCTCAGTCTTCATTCTTCCCTGGAAGGAAACCGACCCAGGCAACTCAGCAGCTCTGCAGCACATGAACTTCCAAACACAAGAGCCCCCTTTGTCACATACTCGGTCTCATGGGGTCATTTGTTTTCGGTCTTGCTGTGATATCATAGTTTATATTATGCAAAAGAAACACCTGGGGGAAGCTAGAGAGGTGTGTTTTATTACTAATAGTAAAACAACAGAAAAGGCTATATTCCTTTAATTTTTCAAGTGTCTTAGGAAATTCTGTCCTAGAAAACGACTCCTTGACATCTCAGGCAGTAGCAATTACTTCTACCATGAATAGGCTTAACTCGTCCATAAAAGTTTCTATTTTAAGTGTTAGTTTGTGGGAAATGAGAAAGTTAATTAAGAGTGCGGCTCTCTAGGGCTGCTCAGGTAACTTTCAGATCCCTCTCATGCTTCTAAAGTAAAAGCATGGGATTTCACTTCATGGCCTATAAGGTGTTCAGCGCAATTCTAGTACCTTAAGCTTTTCCCCAAGGAACCACCCTTATAAGGAATAGGCAGCTGCAAGAGGTACTGGCAAATACTAGTTTTTAAAGAGCGACGAGCAGGGCTACTGAGAGGGCTCAGTGAGTAACGGCTCCTGCTAGCAATCCCCAGAGCCACCTAAGGTAGAGGAGAGAAACAGCTCCCAAAAGCTGCCCTCTGCTCTCCACATGAGAGCTACTCAGAGCAACAGGATGCACCCCACAGATGCACACAGATAATAAATAATTGTTTAGTATTGAGGGAATTATTTATTAACTTCGTGAACAGAAGTTTGCTAAGTGTATTCAGAGAGTAAGAGACAGAGTTTGGGACCGAGGAGATGGCTGCGGGCACTTGCTATGTAAGTGTAAACACCCGACTTCAGATCCCCAGAACTCAAGGAGAAGCCATACACACAGCTTGAGAACATGTGTAATCACTGTGCAGAGATGGGAGACAGAGACAGGAGCATCCCCAGAAGCTCACATGTGTCTCTGACACACATGCTGTGATAATCACATACACATAAATGCACACATGCACATACAACTTAAGAGTGTGTGTGCAAATGTATGTATGAGATGTATATGCTTCTGTGCGTGTGTGTGTTCAGAAGCCAGAGGAAGGCATCAAATCTCCTATCATTGCACCTTCTACTTTCTGAGGAAGGGTCTCTCCCTGAACTTGGAGTTCGCATTATTTTCAGCAGGTTGGCAACCAGCAAGCCATAGGATCTCCCTTTCTCCCTCTTTTCTCCCCCAGCACCCATATGGGCATACCTAGGATCATTCCTGGCTTCTTACATGAATGTTGAGATCTGAATTCGGGTTCTCATGTGTGCATGAGTATGCTTAACAATTGAGCCATCTCTCCAGCCTCAAAATATTTTACGTGTAGTTTTTCTCAGTAACTGACATTGGAAAGATACTTGAGGGATTGGGGATTTAGCTCAGTGACAGAGCACTTGCCTAGGCCCTGGGTTCTGTCCTCAGCTCTGAGGTTGGGGAAAAAGACACAATACTTGATTGGCTACTGTTTCCTAGCCTTAAAGCCAAACCTAAGATCTTTCATAAAGATATGATTATATAATGCAGCCTATTATGCACATACTTACATATGTACATATAACGTATTTTGCCTTAGTTCATATACATATTTCATGGCATCTTTCCCCTTATCACTCATGAGTCATACCAATTAATTCTCTTAGGAAGAGGGTTTTTCTTAATAAGCCAACCAGAACATTGGTAATTATAGAAGGAAAATACTGAAGAGACACTAGAGTCCTCCATGAAATAAAGATTGCCTTTTTTCCTAGGAAGCAGCGGCAAAGGTGCTTAGACAGGTGCTTCTGAAAGCCGAACCAGCGACCATAATCCAAATAGGAAGGTAAGGTACATCCTATCATGAGCCTTCTCTTAGCAGCTATGAGCCCAGCTAATGATTCTAATGAGGAGACTAGCAATCATACACACGATTGCCCGGCCTCACAGGAAGGAGGAAAGCAGAACATCACCAGTGGAATGATAACTGCCGAATTCAGGGTACGGGCTACCTGTGTAGAGGGAGGTGAGGGCGACATCACTGCATCTGCAGAGTCCTGACTGGGGGTGGGGCTAAAAGAGGGCTGTCTTAGTCTCTGGGTGGTTTTTGGTGTACCTATAACATTTCATTCACCAGAACAAAAGAAACTTCTACTTTAAAATATATTTAGTAATGTCAATAAGAATAGCCACCATCATTAAGTTTTACTTGGGATATTATATATATTCTAAACCAGTATGAAACTGTAGTTAAGACACAAGGGGTGAGTCAAGAGCATTTGTTATTTTAAGTCGCTTGTTGCTGTTGATGTTGTTGTTGTTTGAGACAGGGTAGCCCAGGCTAGCCTTGAACTCATGGCAATTGTTATGCCTCAACCTCCCAAGTGCTAGAATTACTGGCATGGGCCACTTGATCAGTCTTTCAATATTTTTTAATGAGTTTATTTTAACCTGTTCAAAGAAGAAGTATGTAGCACAAATAATAAAAATCCAGAGACAGAATTTGGGGTTCAACCCAAAAACCAGAAAAACAAAGCAGCCAAGCCACTAGAGAAGTCTTCCCTCTACCAAGGCTGGGTGATGGCTCACTAGGCTGACTAAGCCTCTCTCTCCTCTAGTGCTGGGATTAAAGGCGTGTGACTCCCCAGTACTGGGATCAAAAGTGTAAGCCACCACTACCTGTATTTGTTTCTGTATTAGTCTTGGTAGCCCAGGGTAGCCTTGAACCCATAGAGATCCATCTGCCTCTGTCTCCCAAATCCTGGGATTAAAGATGTGTGTCGCCATTACCGGGCCTTTGGTAACTTTAGCTTTGCCTCTGGTCTTCAGGCAAATTTACTTATTAAAATACAAGTAATATACCCCTACACAGTTACAAAGAACAAATTCAAACCAGGTGGCACTTGTGGTCCCAGCTGCTCGGGAAGCTGAGGCATGAGTTCTCGACCTGAGCCCAGGAGCACCAGATCAACACGGGAAACTTAGCGAAATCTGTGTCCAACAACAACAACAACAATGTCCAACAACAATGTCCAACAACAACAACAATGTCCAACAACAACAACAACAAAACATATAACTTTTGAAGTAACTACCACCTACGCCTAAAAAGCAGTACCCTGCCAGCACCCAGAACCTCCGCATCGTACGTTTGGTCCCATCCACTCCCTCTTCCCTCCCTGAATATCAGCCATTGTCTCTACTTCTGTCAGGGTCACAGTTTCTTCACTGCCTCTGTACCCCATAAATGCACCCTCAGTGACAGGCCAGTCCTGCCTGCTTCCAGTTTCATTTAAGCTCCTTCCATCCCTTTCCTTTCAGATTAATGTTAAAGAATTTACAGTTTCCCATAGTCTAGGTTTGCTGACTGCTCACACACAGATCACCAGGCTCCAGGCAGCTGGTTCCAGAGGCTCCATCTTCAGCAAGACTATTAGTGTTCAATGGTGTGTACTATCTTATTACATTTCCGTTTGAGATGTTAGCAACCATCCACAGTCAATTCCTAATACCTAAAACCTTCCGTATATCTGATTCTTGACTCTCCTGTATCTACATCCAATCTACCTGCAAATCATGTTCTTTTCCCTTCCTAATAGGAACCAGCCCACCGTCGTCTTTGTCTGGGCTATGCAATACAAAGTCATTCTTCTCATTTTGTTTCATTTCTAATGATTGTGCCTTTAAAGGCCCTCACTGAACAACATAAGTGTGCTTCCAAAGTGAAATCCACAAAACAAGTTTCCTTCCAGAGTCTAATTCTCGTCCCTGTTTTTCTACCCACTCCTCTCTTCCTCCCTCTAGGTAGGAAAGCACTTTGAACAAGGTTTGGGTCTGTAATTTCCTTTTGTTTTTCTCTTTCTTCCTCTGAGAAACGCTCCTTTAACAGTGTACTATGAAAGGAGCGAGAGCACCCGTACTTGTGTCACTGTAGCATGTGCACCGGGATTTAACGGCCTGTGTCGGTAGATACATCTAGATACCAAGTATTTGCATTTGTAAATGTTAAAAATAGCCTCCAGGTGTTATCCACAATATTCTAAGCATAAATTTAAAATATCTCTCCTCACATTGGGTATCACAAATTTAAAGCACACACTGTGAAGCAGATTCTTCCAAAACCACTAAACATAAACCAGATATGGAAGCTCATGCCTGAAATCCCAGCACTGGGAAGAGAGGGCGGGAGCATGGAGAGCGAGGGCTACCCTGGGTGACACATTTATTCATATGGGCTGTTTATTGATTTTCTCATCTCACGTATATCCCCACTTTAATATTTGGCCACATTCGCTGCCCATTAGCCATCTGGAGATTCTTTATTATTCAAAAGCCTGGGTCTAGGCAGCAAGCAGTGAGTCATGGAGGTGCTCCCCAAGAGCCTTACAGCAGCCTAGGAGTTGGTGCTGTCAGCAAAGGCAAAGTGTGCTTCAGCCAACTGTGACAGTTTGGCTCTCCTCTCCCCAGCTGTCCTGGCCTCTAGACTACTTGGCACTATTAGTTCACAGCTTAAAAATTCCAACCCATCATGATGGAAAGCCAAGAAGGACAAAACTATGTCTACCTAAAAATGTACAGAGAGTGAAGTCGGTGGGCACAGTATTTCTGCTTGCTCAGATTATTGCAAGTCTGCAAAAAAGATATAATCAGATCATCACATCTCCTTTTTAATATAATGCTCTTACATTGATGCAATTTTAAATATATATATAAATTGTATGCATTTTTGATTTGGCATAGTTTTTCAAATACATTGAAGTTCTCCTAGCCACATATGCGGTGCTGCACACCTGTAGTCTCAGTACCTGGGCAGCCAAGACAAGAAGACTGCTGTGAGTTCAAGGCCAGCCTGAACCACAAAGCAACGCCCTGGCTTGAGAAACCAGACATTTACCAGTCTTTCCTGGTATAATAGTACATGCCTGTAACCCAAGGATTTGGAAAACAGCCCTGTCAAAGGTTTGAGGCAAACATAGGCAGTACAGCAAGTGGGAAGTCAGCCTGGGCTACTTAGTGAAGTCCTATCTAAAAAAGCAAAAGTTACATGTAAATTAGTATATAGTTTTTATACCACAATGACAGCTCGTAAATGACAAACAAGTAATTCGGTGTGTTGTACTTAATTTCTTCAGTATTGTAAATAGATGCATTCTTTTCAAAGCTATGTCTACCATACTCTCTTTATTGATGGAATCACTTATTTATGTGCTACAGACAATGGCTTCGATACTATGGCACCATCTGCATTTCTCAAAAAAGTAAGTAACTGTCTGTACTACTGTGCTGATGTCTCCTGGTTCTTTAAAGCCCTGAACTCAGAAATAGTGTCTACAAAGACCCTCCACTGAAATCCATTAGAACTGCTCCTTATAGTCATTTTCTTTTCAAGCTTAAGAAAAAGAATAAACAGCTGGATGGAGAGGGGAGGGCCTTGGACTTTCCACAGGGCAGGGTACCCTGCCCTCTCTTAGGACTGGAGGGGGAGAGGAGGAGGGTGAGTAGGGGATCAGGAGGGAAGTGGGAGGAGGGGAGGAAGTGGAAATTTTGAATGGTATTATAGTAATAAAAAATTATAGAAAAAAGAAATTAAACTACAATAGCACATATAATTCACAAATAACTATATTCATAGGGATGTCAATGGCCAAAATTTTTAGAACAGTATTCTAAAGATACTTCTGTTATAGTATATAAATTATAAGAGCTAAATGAAATAAATATCAACTTTGATTTTTTATTTCATATATGCAGGCAGTATATTTCAACCACATTTATTACCCATCCAGCCATTCCTAGACCCCCAAGCCCATTACCCACAAGAAATTTGTTTTTAAATAAAGATATATTATCTCTAGGGAAAATTTTAACAGAACTGCTAGCAAATACCAACTACGGTAAAGTGAGACTTTATACATTTCTGAGAGGCTAATTGCCTTAGATATCACCTGTTGCTCCAAGTCTGAGCTCAGTCAATAAGAGAGTTCAGAAAAGGCAGTCTAAAGACATAAGCTAAGCCATTGTCCTGGGAATTTCTATGGAAGCTTCTTATTTTTACTTTTTATTTATTTTTATTTTATGTGTGTCAGTCTTTTGCCTAATTGTATAAATGTGCAGCACATGTGTGCCATCCCCTGGAGCGGTAATTACAGATGGCTGTGAGCCACCATGTAGGTGCTAGGAACTAAACCTGGGTCCTCTGCAAGAGTAGCAAGTATTCTTAAGTGCTGAACCATCTCTCTAATCCCTGTTTCTTATTTTTAAAAGGAAATGTTCCCAATCTTCAAATTTATATATTACCAAATATATAAACAAGATAAATATTTTAATAAAAACATTGACTCCTTTAGTTCCTCCACAGTTACTAATAGTTCTTGTCCCATCACATTTATGAATCATGCACACATTTTGTCTGTTCAGAGCACAAATAACATTGACACAGCTCCCATGGTCACTGTATGTAAAGTTGGAGGGTAATTCTCTCTGTATTGACAACTGCTAGAGTTCAGAGAGTAAAGCATTTTAGTCATTTAACTGAATACCCCTAATTTAAAACGTCCCAGTTTTACTGCCCTTCTGAACACCAGGTGACAAGAAGCTGCTAAGCAGGTTGTTCTGACCAGTGCTTCCAAGAGTACACTGTTAAGTGCAGACAGTTGTCAGGGTTCTTTTTGAGGTGCTGGCACTTCTTTTAACTAACATTTGGTAGAAAGGCATGGCACTTGGCACCGTTTTGTGATTTCTGAGTCAATTTTGAAGACAAGAGCAGGAGAGAAAAATGATAGCACCATTTGGAAAATGTCAAAGGTCTCCCCTTTCCGTGTCCTACGATACCAATGGAAGAAGGGAATACCTGCAGTCAAACTGTACGAGTCTCTGGTTTGTACTAGAACCCTAGATAAGCCTGAGCCATACACAGTGTTCATAATTACCATGTCTTAAAGTGGAAAGGATGCCCTGCCACCAGACAGCTCATGTTTCTGCCATGTTTTGCTTCGAATGAACATTGACTCTGTTGTCCTCCACTTGGCATTAGCCATGCAGGTTACATATTCCATTAATTTCTCCAGGTTAGTGATATTTTTACAAGAAATCCTCTGATGTCACAAGAACGTTTTTTCCCTTCAAATACACCTGCTACAGATTTTCAACAAATACTAGCACAGCACATGGTACGTACCTCAATTTATACCCTAAGCTCATCAGTGCTGCTGACGAGCTGGTCCTAAGAGTGGGAGGGAAGGGTGAGAACTGTCTGTGGGGTGTGTCTGCAGAGCAGCAGGAAACACAAGTATCAGGCTGCTGGGGAATTCACCATTCTTATATGCAGCCATTTCAGAAATAGCAAATAAATACAAATATACATATTTGCTTATTTTAGTTTAAAAGTAAGAGGATGAACCAGAAATGCTTAAATGGATGCCTGGATGGGACTGGGGAAAGAAGGGTTGAGCCATCAGAGAGAGAAACAAGGTTTCTCTGTGTCAAACCAGTGTTGAGGGCTGGAAAGAAGGCTTAGCAGTTAAAAGCACTGGCTGTTCTTCTAGAGGGCCTCAGTTCTAGTCCCAGCAACCACATGGTGGCAGACAACCATCTATATGGGATCTGGTGCCCTCTTCTGGCATAAAGTTGTACATGCAGAGAGAGCACTCATACATAAAATAAATAAATTAAAAAATAAAACAAAACCTGTGTCTAAACTTGACCTTTTAACCATGTGAATGTTTTATATAATTATTAAATACTATCAAATTAAAAATTTAAAACTCCATATTTGTGAAATAAGATGTTACTAAAGGGCAAATACTCTATAATTGCATTTACATGAGATACCAATAATAATTAAATCGCTTGAAATAGAAAGTGCAGTGTAATCACACAGGATGGAGAAAGGGGAGCGGATGTCAGTTGATGCTGACATATATGTCTGTATGTTCAGTTCAGGACAAATGAGAAATCTACAGATGAACGTAATGCCCATTACCTAACAGTAAATGCACCAAAGCCACCAAACCATACACTTGAAATAGTTACAGAATAGAAGAAGGAGGAGGGGAAGACGAGAAGGAAGAAGAGGTAAAAGAGGAAGAAGAGGAGGAATAAGAAGAGGAAGAGGAGGAGCAGTAGCAGCAACAAATAACGTCACCACAGGAATTAGTAAACATCTCTCAGTAATGACCTTAAATGTAAATTGCCTTTGCTTAGATGACCTAACTAGATTTTAAAACTAGGTTCAGGGGCTAAAGAGATGGCTCAGAGGTTAAGATCACTACCTGTTCTTCCAAGTCCTGAGTTCAATTCCCAGCAGCCACATGGTGACTCACAGCCATCTATAATGAGATCTGATGCCTTCTTCTGGCAGGCATACATGCAGATAGAGCACTGTATAGACAGAACATAGTAAATAAATCTTTAAAGAAAAAGTCCCACTGTTTGAGGGAGCCTGCTTGTTCGTCCCAGCCACCCAGAACCAAAATAAGCACACAGAAACTATATTAATTAAAACACTGCTTGTCCCAGTAGCTCTAACTTCTCGTTGGCTAACTCTTACATCTTTGTTTAACCCATTTCTAGTAATCTGTATATTGCCACATGGCAGTGGCTTACCGGCAAAGATTCGGCATGTCTGACTCTGGTGGCTCCATGGTGTCCCTCTCTCTGCCTTCCTTCTCCCAGCATTCAGTCCAGTTTTCCCCACCTACCTAAGTTCTGCCCTATCAACAGGCCAAGGCAGTTTCTTTATTCATTAACCAATAAAAGCAACAAATAGACAGAAGGACCTCCACACCAGTCCAGTTCTCTATGGCCTCTAGGAAATACAGTGCACTGGTAAAGACACTCATAGACCAAGAGGCACTAGGTAGAAAACAATCTGTCAAGCAAATGGAAATTGAAGAAAAGCTAGCATAGCTTTCATCAGATAAAGCAGACTTCAGACCAAAATTAACCAGAAGAGAGAAGATCACTGCATATTAATAAAGAGATCAATTCATCATCAGAAGATATAGAAATATGTACGCACCAAATGTTAGCAGTCCCAATTTTATGAAGTAAATATTAATAGACATAATATAATAATAGTGACTTTATTACCCATTTTTATCTCTAGATACGTCATCCAAACTAAACACTGACAGAGACCTCAGACTCTATGGTGATTGCACCATAGATACACAGAGAAAGCCTGTCTCAAAGGAAAAGGATCTCACATCTTTCACATCACAGCACGATCTGAAATCAACAAGGAAAAGAAAACAACACAAAGACATGGATATTGAACAATACACTCTTGAATAATCATTGAATAAATCATAAAGGAAGTCTTTAAATTCTTAGAAAAAATCAAAATGAAATCACAATTACCAGAATCTTTGAGATATAGCTCAGACAGATTTAAAATATTTTTAAATTTTATTTATTTATCAGTGTTGGGTCTTGTGTGTGCCAACAAGCACTTGACCAGTAAGCCAAACACTGAGGCAATTCTAAGAAGAAATTTTATATCTATATGCTCACACTGAAAAATAGGACCTCAGTGAGGTGACTAAGCAGACAAAGGCACCTGCCAGCAAGTCTGAAGACCACATTCAACCCCAGCACTTACACAGTGGAAGGAGAGGACCAGCTCCTCCAAGTTTCCCTTTGACCTCCACGTGTGCTGTGGTGCATGCTCTCATACAAACAAACAAAAAAATGTAGTTTAAAACTTGAAAAATCATCACAAATGACGTGTGTGTGTGTGTGTGTGTGTGTGTGTGTGTACATCATGACACTAGAAAGGAACTTTAAAGGGGGAAGAAAATGTCTCAATGGAAAAAAAAGGCTACAGAAGGACAATTAGATACATGTGGTAACAGGAAAGCAGATTAGAAAGGGACTCATGAGAGGGGGTGAGAAGGAGACCCAGCTGGAGGTGGGGAAGGGACAAATAATAACAGAATATAATGACACATGAAGATGTTATGATGGAGCCCAACTTCGTATGCTAGCCCAAAACAGTAATTAAAAAATAAAATTCAAAACAGACAAAAAGAGAAAACAAGATATTCCTTAGTTTATAAATGTGGTGAGCCTGCCTCATTACCAGATCAGGTAATGCTAGTAGCAGTGACATCTATGTGCGGACAGAAGTCACTCTGCCTGGGGACCTGTCTGTATTGAGGGCAGAGTGATAGCCAACACAATGGAGGGAAGAAAGCAAGCCGCGCACTTAGCTATGAAATGGCAGGGAAGATGGGGAATGTGGCTGCCAAAGGAGGGTGTGGGATTCAACTGTTAATGTAGGTGTTAGGATGTCCCCTGAATAGGAAAGAAGCTGGAGCATTGGGTTACATGAAGATTAAGGACAATAACAAAGCTATGCAATGACATATCAGCTACAGACTGGACTGCCCAAAACTCCTACGCTGAGTCAGTAAGGATTGTCTGAAGTCTTGTTTCAGAATAGTTCATGTTGCCATAGTTATTTGGAAATGTCAGGTAAAAACTGCATAAGTTATTTCTGGTGGAAATGAGAGAAAAGAAATGACATGGAAGAATATAAAATCCATATTAGTGAGTGAAAGGAGCCTCTGGGAGAAAGCTGCCTTCCTTGCTGTCCAAATCATGTGACACTCCAGAAACCATGCACCTAAGAGCACTGTGGTTACCAAGACTGTGGGGACAGAGATCAGAGGGCCTTACTGGCCATAAAACTACCCGGTATGACACTTTAATAATAGATGTATTGGGGCTGAAGAAACGGCTCAACAGTTAAGAAGATTTGATATGCTTGGGGCTGGAGAGATGGCTCAGCAGTTAAAAGCATTGCCTGCTCTTCCAAAGGTCCTGAGTTTAATTCCCAGCAACCACATGCTGGCTCACAACCATCTGTGTTGAGGTCTGGTGCCCTCTTCTGGCCTTCGGGCATACACACAGACAGAATATTGTATAATAAATAAATAAACAAATAAATAAATATGAAGAAGAAAGAAGAAGGAGGAGCAGGAGAAGCGAGGACTCAGGTTCAGTTCCCAGCACCCACATGGCAGCTCACAACTGTCTCTAACCCCAGTTCCATGGCAGGCAGAGCACACATACACATAAAATGGAACAATTATTGTTTCAAATAACTTATCTGTTTGTCCAGCCCACCAGACGTGCACCACTGGGGACTGCACTGACTGATGTGGAGGAAAGTGGGGGTCACTGGGAGCAACAGAGGCTTCCTTACCTCAGGGGAACTAACTTGGGATTCCAGGGTCCAACGTGATCAACAGTCACTGATGTGGGAGAGTCTTCTGTTTGTGTTGATGATGAGAGTCTTGTGTTTGTGTTCGCTAATAAAGAAACTGCCTTGGCCCGTTTAACGGGCCAGCCCTTAGGTGGGTGGAGTAGACAGAACAGGAAGAAGGAAGTGAGGTAGATGGCTCAGTCAGATGGCACGCCTCTCCTAAGTGAGACAGATGCCATGCCTCTGCTCTCTGTGTCAGTCGCCATGAAGCCAGCCACCAGGTCAGACATGCTGAATCTTTCCCGGTAAGACACCACTCGTGGTGTTACACAGATTATTAGATATGGGTTAGTCAAGATGTGAGTAAGAGGCTGGAACTAATGGGCTAGGCAGTGTTTAAATGAATACAGTTTGTATGTTGTTATTTTGGGGCATAAGCTAGCAAGGCAGCCGAGAGCTGGGCGGCGGGAAGCGGCCCGCAGCTCCTCACTACAAGTCACCACAGCCACTCCAGGCCAGTACCTTTCTGGTCCTTTGTCTCCAAAACTTGAAGAAAGAGTTTAATGGGCAATAGGAGAGTTTTAGAAAGAAGTTTGCTATTGATCGCGAGAGAAGAAAAAGATGAGATCAAGAGAAAGCAGTGTTCCTGGACAACGGGTGAACCCAACACTGGGTTGTCACTGACAGTGGTTGTCTGGGGATTGATTTTATTTACTTATTTATTTCGACTGAGGTATGTGGAGTGAGCTGGTCAGTCTAGACCCACGCACAAGGTGCCCATGTACCTCTGCATCCCAGGTATCTACAATGGAGTTTCGGCCTGGCAGTGGTAGCCCACTCCTTTAATCCCTGCATAGAGGCAGGCAGATCTTCGTGAGTTCGAGGCCAGCCTGATCTACAAAGTGAGTTCCAGGACAGGCTTCAAAGCTACAGAGAGAGACCCTGTCTTGAAAAAAATAAATGAATAAAATAAAAATAAAAAATAAAGTGGAGTTTCAATCACACCTTCACATAAACCTCCTGGGAAGCTGGGCAAAAGGAGAAACATAGCAAGAAACCAGATTAAAGTCCACAGCACTTACGGCATTTCTGTCTTCCAGCCAGGTCAGAAGACATTCCCAGCTTCTGTCCATGGACAAGAAGTAAGGTCCCTGTACCTAAAACTGCCAACACTTCCTACCTCCTGCCCATGCCATCAGTGAAAACTGGACTCTGGCTACCAGCTATGACAAATGTCCCACTCCATGCAGGATGCTGACAGTAAAAGGGGGTTGTGCCTGGAGCAGCCAAGGAGTGCCAGGAAGCTGGATTTTACAGTGAACAGGAAATGTTTCTAAAAGTAAAGTCTGTGTTTTAAAATGATTAAATAAACCATTTAAAGAAAATCACCCAAGCCGGGTGGTGGTGATGCATGCCTTTAATCCCAGCACTCGGGAGGCAGAGGCAGGTGGATCTCTGTGAGTTCAAGGCCAGCCTGGTCTGCAAGAGTTAGTTCCAGGACAGGCTCCAAAGCTACAGAGAAACCCTGTCTCAAAAAAAGGAAGGAAGGAAGGAAGGTAGGAAGGAAGGAAGGAAGGAAGGAAGGAAGGAAGGAAGGAAGGAAGGAAAAAAATCACCCACTGCTTATTGAATGGATTGGTGGGAGTCTCTCCCCTTTGCATGTTTTTCTGTTTTGCAAGATTAGAATAGGACAATTTGGGGTTTAGTTGATTCCTTATAAAAATTATTGTGCCCTTGACAGTAATGTGTTTCACTAATACAAATTGTTTTTGTTCTATTTCTTCTGTGTAGATGGAATACAATAGAAATCAAAGTGACAACACAGTGTCTTCAGTGAAAAGTCAAGTGACTGATGTAAAAAACGCTATGTTGAGAAACATAGATACAGTTTTAGAAAAAGAAACAGTGACCATCATCACTGAAGGAGCAGAGGACCCCCAGGCAACTGTAAGTAATTTGCATGGATGTTGACCTCCAGTGCCCCAAACCAGCAATGTTACTGCCCTAGATACAGCTTGTTCAAGGCAAACACACAGAGGGCTAGTGTGAGACAACACTTTGTAACTAAAAGGAAAGAAAATGGAGTGCAGTAGAAACAGTAAGGAATAATTTCAGGGCTGCCAGCTGGCTCACAGGTGAGGGCACTTGCTACCAAGCCTGATCACTTGAGTTCCACATGGAGTGGAGGAAAAGGTGCAAGTCCAGCAAGCGGTCCTAACCCCCACACTGGCCCTGTGGCATGCATGTACACCAAGTAAACAACCGTTTAAAAAGAACAACTGGAGGGACTGGTGAAATGGCTCAGAGGATAAGAGCACTGACTGCTCTTCCAGAGGTCCTGAGTTCAATTCCCAGTAACCACATGGTGGCTCACAGCCATCTGTAATGAGATCCGGTGCCCTCTTCTGGCCCACAGAGATACGTGCAGACAGAATATTGTATATATAATAAATAAATAAATCTTTAAAAAAGAACAATTGGATAGTAAATGACATTGAGGGATTATTACTAACTTTCAGGTGTGAAAAGGATGCTGTACTAATAGTTTTAAAAGTCATTTAGAAAGATTCATACTAAAATGTTGTGGCTGCAGTTAAATCCTATCTGAGCATTTGCTTCAGGATTACTGCAGAAAGGATTGTAAATGAAGCGAAACTTGTCACACACTGATAACTACCAACACTGGTGCTGAGTCTCCACAAGGGGCCTCGCCATGTCCTCTGTACGCGCGGTACACAGATGTGTGTGGGGACAACCTGCCAGAGTCGGTTCTCTCCTTCCTCTGTGTAGATTCCAGGGACTTGCCACCAGGCGCGTTCTCAACCAAGCTTGCCGGCCACAGTGACAGCCTGGCCTCCAAGTGAGCTGTGCTTTGGTTCTGGCCGCATTCACACTGAAATGACAGCTTGAGTAGTCACAGCAGAGGCCACATGCCTTCATCCTTCATCGTGACACCGTTTACAAATAGCAATGCTCCATTTCAAGTTCCATTGACAAACTAGAGTCAGTAACCACAATCAAAATGGGAAGGAAAGCCTTTGGCCTGGGTCTCGCTCCTGCACTTTGCCGCTGACTTTCTTGATGCTGGCCCCAGGAAACCATGACTCTGACAGTTTTGAACTGTGACACAAAATTGAGCTCTGTAGTCAGGCTTGGCAGCAAGGCCTTATCTATGAGCCATCTCATAGGTTCCAGCATTTCTTATTGTATACTGATGAAATGTAATGTACCTATCCTTTCTATAACTTGGTCTTGTAGTTCAATCCTCCTTCTGAAATAGATCCATTTACCCTCTTCTAGAATGCCATTACTTCTTGTCCTTTGTTGTCTTGAGAGACATTTATATTGATTCTATCTTTTTATTAGCTTACAAAGAATTAGGTTTTATTACAGCATTTTTTAAACAAGCTTTGTGCCTATTGGTGCTTCTCTTCCCCATCCTCCCCTCCCTTGCTGCCTCCACCCAGGGAGCTTCCTCCCACTTTCATGCCCTTCCCCATTCAGAACTTTCTATATTGTGAGCACTACTGTGTTAAATACTCCTATAAATATATACCTTAGACCTTTGGACAAAATCTTTCTTTCTTTTTCTTTCTTTCTTTCTTTCTTTCTTTCTTTCTTTCTTTCTTTCTTTTTTTTTTTTAATTTTTTGAGATAGGGTTTCTCTGTAGCTTTGGAGCCTGTCCTGGAACTAGCTCTTGTAGACCAGGCTAGCCTCAAACTCACAGAGATCCACCTGCCTCTGCCTCCCAAGTGCTAGGATTAAAGGTGTGTGCCACCATCGCCTAGCTTGACAAAATCTTTCTAGGACAGTGGTCTAAATATTGTCTTTTATCATGTTAGCTTTACAAAATGTTTTTGAACGCTGAGCATGGTGGTGCATGTCTTTGATCTCAGCACTCAGAGGACAGAGGTTGGTAGATCTCTGTAAATTCAAGGACAGCCAAGGTTCTGTAGAGAGACCCTGTCTCAAATAAAAATAAAAATAAAAATAAAAAAAAAACAAGGGGCTGGAGAAATGAGAAATGGCTCAGTGGTTAAGAGCACTGGCTGCTCTTCTAGAGGTCCTGGGTTTAATTCCCAGCAACCACATGGTAGCTCACAACCATCTATATTGAGATGCCCTCTTCTGGCATACAGGCATACACGGAGGCAGAATGTTGTATACATAACTGCACACACCTTTAATCCTAGCATTCAGAAGGCAGAGGCAGGTGGATCTTTGTGAGTTCGAGGCCAGTCTAGTCTATAGCTCAAGTTCCAGGACAGGCTCCAAAAAGCTACAGAGAAACCCTGTCTTGAAAAACAAACAAAATATTTATAGATACACACACACACACACACACACACACATATACACATACAGAGAGAAACAAAAGTTAAAACATAATAAAATAAATAAAAATTAAATTATTAAAAAAATAAGAACTTTTAGTCTCACAGAAAAATAATATATTTGATAATGTGATTAATATTATAGCAAATTAAATATTTTTTACACCTAAATAAGCAGATAGTATACTCAGATTAGAAGCATGTAAGTATACATTCTCATTGTATTGTATATGTCTATATTCTCTCTTACTTATATTAGTCAGGAACTAGATAGGAGCAGCAATCCCTGAAATACTCATTTCATTCCTAACAAAATGAGTACTCAAATGCTTCCTAATCATTTGTTGATTTTATATTCAGATTTTGGTCCAACCCATTTACTAGTTTATGATAGCTACTTTGTACTCCTATTCATTTGCTAGTAATCATGTCCCAGCTCAATGTTATCAAATGCCTTTTCTACATTGATAATGGTTTTTGTTCTTTAATAATATGATAAAAATACTATTTGGATTCAATGTGTTTGGCTGGATGCCTTGCAATTCTCAGTATTATATGATTGTGTGGTTATTGTCTCCAAAGATTACAACTAACCATCGACACATGCTATTAACTAAATGGCACATAGTATACTTCCATATCTCTTTGGTCTGTGCTTTTCCCGTTCATAGGTTTATTATTCATTCCTATCCTTTTTTGTTTGTTTGTTGTTTTTTGACACAGGGTTTCTCTGTAACTTTGAGCCTGTCCTGGAACTAACTCTTGTAGACCAGGCAGGGCTTGAACTCACAGAGATCCGTCTGCCTCTGCCTCCCAAGTGCTGGGATTAAAGGCATATGTGGCCACTGTGCGGCTCATTCCTACCCTTTTGTGACTGTAACTAGCTGAAAGCAAATGGTTTGAATGCTCTACTTGAAGCCTACATACTTAATCAGATATTTATCACAGGTCGGAATTCTTTTCATTAGTTATCAGTATGTGTATGTATACGTTTGTGCACACAAAGAAGCCAGAAGAGGCCACCAACTGTCTTACTCTGTCACCTCTCCCCCCAGTCCTTTGAGGCAGGGTCTCTCCCTGAACTTGGGGCTCACTTTTTCTCGGATAGGCTAGAAGCCAGCAAGTCATCCTGTCCCCACCCCAATCCTCTCAGAGCTGGACATGGGTGGTGAGAGTCCCCATGATGGTGGGACACCCAAATGCTCCTAACCACAGAAGCACCTCTCCAATGTCCAGAATAGCATTCTCAAATGAAGGCAAAATGCATTTAGTATAAAATTAGCACTTTGAAAGTATACAGGAAAATGACAGTACATTTATAGTGCTGTATACCCTCACTTCTGTCTAGTTCCAAAACATTTTCACCTCCCCTAAAAGGAAACCTCACCAAATAGTCACTAACCAGACCATAGGCGACTGCATTCTCTCGGCTCACCTGTTGTCCACGTCCCATATAACCCGGGTCACAGACTGTGTTCTCCCGGCTCACCTGTTGTCCACATCCCATATAACCCGGGTCACAGACTGTGTTCTCCCAGCTCACCTGTTGTGAACATCCCATATAACCCGGGTCACAGACTGTTCTCCCGGCTCACCTGTTGTCCACATCCCATATAACCCGGGTCACAGACTGTGTTCTCCCGGCTCACCTGTTGTGAACATCCCATATAACCCGGGTCACAGACTGTTCTCCCGGCTCACCTGTTGTCCACATCCCATATAACCCGGGTCACAGACTGTTCTCCCGGCTCACCTGTTGTCCACATCCCATATAACCCGGGTCACAGACTGTTCTCCCGGCTCACCTGTTGTCCACATCCCATATAACCCGGGTCACAGACTGTTCTCCCGGCTCACCTGTTGTCCACATCCCATATAACCCGGGTCACAGACTGTTCTCCCGGCTCACCTGTTGTCCACATCCCATATAACCCGGGTCACAGACTGTGTTCTCCCGGCTCACCTGTTGTCCACATCCCATATAACCCGGGTCACAGACTGTTCTCCCGGCTCACCTGTTGTCCACATCCCATATAACCCGGGTCACAGACTGTTCTCCCGGCTCACCTGTTGTGAACATCCCATATAACCCGGGTTACAGACTGTTCTCCCGGCTCACCTGTTGTCCACATCCCATATAACCCGGGTCATATACAAACTTTTCCACTTGTCTTCTTTCACTGAAGTGTTGCAGACTTGAGCTTTATCAATGTTGAAGCATGAGTAACTTCTTTACTCCTACGGAAAAATATTCCATTATCTTTACATTCCATATACCACAGTTTGCTTGTCCATCAATGAAACTGATAAACATTTGGGGCTTTGTAGGTGTTGTTTTGCTTTGTGGTGCTAGAGGCAAAGTCAAGGCCTCGCACATGCCAGACTGTACCATGCACCATAGGCGCAGTTCTTGGCTTTTCAAGACCTTGTCTCACCGTGTCGCTTACGCTAGCCGCATGCTCATTCTCCTGACTCAGCCGCCCAATCGTAGAATTACAGTCATATGACATCACATCCTCTATTGTGAATAATAACTACTAAGTTTAAGTAATACATTTTTAATACATTTATTGTGTGTTGTGTGCATGCACGTGTAACACCACTGTACCTGTACGGAAGTCAGAGTACAATTCATGGAAGCCGCTTCTTTCCTTCTACCATATGGGGCCTGGGGATCAAATTCATGTATTCAGACTTGGTGGCAGACATATTCACCTTCTGAACCATCCAGCTGACCCCATGGGTTCATTTCTTTATAGAACTATGTTCAGAACTGAAAACAGTCCTCAAATCGTCTTTTTAACGCAGTGTCTCTATGTAGCTGTAGTTGTCCTGAAAGTCACTGTGTAGGTTAGGCTGGCCACAAATTTACAGAGATCTGCTGGCCTGTCTGTCTCCAGAGTGCTGGGATTAACGGTATGCACCACTACACTTAGCTCCCAAATCATTTTTCCATATCCATGGGAGTCAAATTGCTAGACCACGTGGTCATTGTTTAACTACTTGAGGGACTGCTGAACCATTTCCCATGGTACTGGAATCGTCTCACCCCTCCCCCTCAGCACTGGCTCCTGTCATGACCAGTGCTGCCACCAGAGTGACTATGATGTCTTGTGTTATTTCAAATTTCCTTAATGACAGTGGTGTCACGTGCCTTCCTGTAGGCTTGCTACCATTTTGTGTGTCAAGATTACATAAATCGCTGTTCAAGTTCTTTGTGTTTAGAATCACATTGTTTTTGAAGCAGGGTAGACTTTTTGAGGATGTCAAATCTTGGGAGTTACAGACAGTTGTGAGCTGCCATGTGGGTGCTAGAACTTGAACCCAGATCCTCTGGAAGAGCAGTCAGTGCTCTTAAGCACTGAGCCATCTCTCCAGCCCCCCAGGGTATACTTTTAATGTGCATTTTTAATTCATTGGCCTTCAGTCTTTTTTCTGTTGTTTGTGCCTGAAAGTCAACATTGTGTCCCATCTTTCAATGCTCCCCAAAGAGGTGTATCTTAAATGAGCACAGACTTACTTAAAAAGAGGAATACAAATACCAGCACAGGAAAAGGAGCTGATGAAGCAGCAAAAGGCAGTCAGAAAGAAGGGACCCAAGGTCTAGGTATAGGAAGCTCGGCCTAGAGAAACAGAGGTGGGAATTGAAGACCAGAAGTGGGCAGATGGATGGGCCCTGCCAACTACAACCAGTGCCCACAAAACATTATGCTGGTCTGTGTTCCATCCTTTTCTTCTGCAGGCAGAGATTCAGGAGGCACGTGGTGTCCAAAGCTGTCACAGACATGGCTCTCCATGTCATCTGCACATTGGGTCCACATGCTTCTAGAATTTTAGTTATGACTACAGCTTGTCTTTTTAAAAAATGGTGTTTTTAACTATGTTATGTGTGCAGTGTCTGCACGAGTGCAAGCACCCACAGAGGCCGGAAGAGGGGTCAGACAATCCTGGAGTTACAGTCATTTGCATGCTGTCTCATATGGGTGCTGGGATTCAAACGTGGGCCCTATACAAGGAGTGCTCCTAACCACTGAGCCATCAGTCCAGCCCGCGCTGCCTCACCTTTAGGGTTAGAGAACCCGTAGCCAATGTAACTACGTGCCTGAGCTTCCAGGGCTTTCCCTCTGCAGACATGAAAGTCGAAAGTGACTTTCTGTGAGCGGCGGGGTAGTCCAGGCTTTGTGCCTGCTGTGACTGACCTTGTCTCGAGCATGAGAATCTCTGTCGTGGACAATCACAGTGAGCGGAAAAGGCATCTTTGCTCATCAGCCACTTCAGCCCCGAAGTGGGAGCACAGCTTTACTCTTCTCTGACCGGTAAAACCTGGTCTCCCGTGTTTCTATGTGTATGTATGTATACACACGTGTGCATGTACATACATACATACATATACACACAGCACATGTCAGTGAGGAGCCCGAGACCTCCTCTGTGACCGGAGGTCTCTTGCCAGCAACAGCTGTGTATGATAGGAAGGGCCCAGCACTGTGGATGGGAAACATCAGAGGCTAAGTCTTGACGTGCACAGCGAAAGAAACCCTGAGGAAATAGTCCACATAGATGGAGTATGACAGCAGATGAGAAGCCCATGTTTCAGAAATACGTTTTCTTAAAAGTGACCACATTTTTTGTTACTTGAAGTAAACAAAAACCTATCTGAAGTGGGTCACTTGCAGTGAATATTGAGTGCAACATTGTTGGCGAGAAGTAGTTGGATTCTGGATACATTTGTGAGGTGTTAAAACTCCTAAAACCCTGAAGATGAGGTGAGAAAGTAAGCCCCGGTAAGCTCGGTGCTTTGACCACTGCATACAGACTGAGTGGAAGGGGCAGCACCAGCAGGTTCTCACTGCTCCCCAGGCCCAGCTCTTCCCATGCTTTCTCCCAAAGCCAGCTATATAATTAAGCTTATTTTATCTAGCATTTCCAGGTGATATTACTTGGAAAGATTGCAAGGATACTTAATCCACCATATCAATGGAGCTATTTGCTTAATAGATGATAGTTCATTTATCCTATGGCCATCAAGGTGGCACCTAAATCCCAGAAAACATTGGCAAAAAAAAAATTCCCCAGAGATTTTATTTTACCCGTCTTACCTTACAAACCCCAACTTCATGTATACATTACATTTTCACTGGAGGAAAAAGTGCCCTCTTTTTAAAGTAAGTAGAATAGAAGCAGCTGAGAAAAACAGAGAATTTTACCGCAGCGGCTGCTTAGACAGGAGCTCCATATGGAGCCAGTCTGATATCACGCTCATTCTTCTGCCTCGGCCTCCCAAGGGCAGTGCTTACAGGCATGCGCATGCATGCTGCCACGCTTTACACCAGCTGGATCGCAGACTGATTCTCACAATGTTCAGTCTCACTGCCTACACTAGCTTTGTTTCTTTTCTATCTTGTTTTTCTGTAAAGATTACATTGAATGGTGTATATATATATATAAATTTATATATATATTAAATATATATTTATATTTATATATAGTTAAATATATATTTATATTTATATATAAATTTGTGCCTGGGCATGGTGGTGCACACCTTTAATCCCAGCACCACTCAGGAGGCAGAGGTAGGAGGATCTCAGCCTGGTCTACAAAGGGAGTTCCAAACAGCCAGGGCTGTTACAGAAGAGAAACCCTGTCTCAAAAAACAAAAACAGATTTGAGGGGCTGAAGAAATGGTTTGGCAAGTAAGAGCAGTTGTGGCTCTCGCAGGATCCACATGGTGGCTCAGAACCACCCATGACTCCACTCCCAGGAAACAAAGCATGACAAACAGGCAAAATATTCACACACACAAATACAATGTAAGAATCCTTTTAGAAGCATTTTTTTTTTTTTCTTGAGACAGAGTCCCATTGTGTGGCCCTAGCTGACTTGGAACCAGGCTGGTTTTAAACCGAATTCCTCCTGCCTGATGCCTAAGTGCTAGGATTAAAAGCATATACCAGCAAGCACTCCTATTTAAAAAAAATTTTAAAAAAGATTCTGCAGATCTGTGCACACATGTGCACATGTGCAGGTGCACGTGGCAAGGGAGGGCATGTCGAGGCCAGAGGGAGACACCACCCATCTTCCTCCACTGCCCTCTACCTTATTTTCTTGAGACAAGCTCTCTCACTGAGGCAGGAGCTTACGTTTTGGTTGGGCTAGCTGGTTGGCAAGCTCTAAGGAGCAGCCTGTCCCCACGCCCCCAGTGTTAGTGTTGAGAGGGCCTGCCTACCCAGCTCTGACATGCGTGCTAGGAACCTGACTGCTGAGCAGTCACTTTATCACTGAGCCATCTCCCTAATCCCATATTTGACGTTTTAACAAAAGTCAGCTAACAAGTAGATGACACAGTTTTGGGCAGGTTAAATGTATCCCTCCAGGTACTCCTCAGACTCCAGTACGAACACCCTGGCTGCTGGGGACTCCAGGCACATGTCTTCTACTATATACACACAAGCATGGACATGCATAAGATAAACCTAAAAGTGTAGTGATATTTCATCTGTACTTTCATAAATAAAGCTTGCCTGAAGATCAGAGAGTAAAACAGTCACCCTGGCAGTCTTATAGACCAGGCATTGGTGACACACACCTTTAATCCCAGTAGCCACACTAATTGCCACAGAAACCAGGCAGTAGTGGTGCACGTCCTTAATCCCAGCATTAGAGAGGAATATAAAATGGGAGGAGACAGCTCTCACACAGTCTCAGGCTGAGATTCCTGGAGGCAGGATCGCCATTTCAGGCTGAGGTAGAGGTAAGAGCCACTGGCTGGCTGCTTTGCTTTTCTGACCTTCAGGTTGAACCCCAATATCTGTCTCTGGGTTTTATTAACTGTACTACATAAAAGAATAACTAAAAAGCAATGTGAGACCAGGGCTAGAGCAATGACTCAGTAGTGAAGACCACTGGCTGCTCTTCAGAAGGACCCAGAGTTTAACTCTCAGCACCCACATGGCAGCTTTCAGCCATCAGCAGCAGAAGGCTCGGTATGACCTTCAAAAAGCTCACCTCTACACAGCTAGTGCCACCTCGCAAAGACCACCTCCAACTCAACTATCTGAGGAACAACTGCTCAAAACACGAGTCTGTATAGGACACGGCAAGTTCAAATCCTAACAATACCTAATTATGAAAATTACAAGTAAATAACAATATTCTCATAGGACAGTCATCTTAGATGTGCCGTGTTCACCTCCTCAGTGATCTTCTTCAGTCTGTGGTACTCCACGGCAGGTATTATTGTCTCCATTTAAACTGTTATTACTCCATCAAATACTAGCCTACTGAGTGACATGCATTGTCCTCACAGAGAATGCAGCGAAACAGGCAAGTTACGCCATAATGCTCTCTCCTACCTAGCATCAAATGACATTACTTACTGAATAACTGAACAACAAAGAATAGAGAACACGGGGGCTGGGGAGATGGCTCAGCAGTTACAGGTGTTCGCAGCTCTTCCAGTGGGCTCCGGAGCCTGTTACTTCAGCTCCAGGGAACTCAATGCCACACACAGACAAAAGAATCTTTAAAAACAGTTGAGAGCAAGGTGTCTAGAACAAAAACTCTAAACTGGGTTATGAGAAATCTTCAGTAAAACCATGAGGAAAAGATGAGAAAACTCGCTCAAGGTCCCAGTGTGAATGTTGTCACAGCTCAGCACAGGCACTTAGAGCCATGGTGCTCCACTTTATAAACCCCTGGTCCGTGTGACTGCTTTTGGAATAGTTAAAACTCAACTATCAAATTAGCCATCATTAAGTATTTGAATGTGCCATTAAATTCAGACATGGAGAGAAAACTCTAAGTTTGAGTTTATTTCTATTTCAGGCTGAAGAATTGGAAAAGACAAGGAAGACTCCCAAGAGAGCATGGTGGAAGTACTTCAAGATCGTCGTCACCATGCTCACAGTCCTCCTCTCAGTCATTGTCATTCTTTTAAGCATACACGTAATACCCACTTGACCCTTCCTCCCTCCAAGGACTAATAAACGGTTCCATGGAATCAGCTCTGCATCGGGAATTCTGAATTCACCTGGTGGTGGTGAACTGGACCCTTGGTGCGAGGCATCTTCCGGCCTTCTCTCTTCTGTCTGTCCTCTCTCCCTAGCACAGCTCTGCCACTGTTGCACTTCCTCCTTGGCCCCTCACCTTGAACACTGAGTGATGCTGGTGCCCTTACCCCCAGCACTCAGGAGGATAAGGGGGGCAGATCTGAGATCAAGGCTAGCAGATCTACATACCAGGTCCAGGCCACCAATCTATACCAAGAGTCTACTCAAAACAGCATGCTGACTCATGCTTGTAATCCCAATACTCAGAAAGCAGGACTGCTGTGAGTTCAAGGCTACCCCATGCTACACAGTGTGTTCCAGGTCAAACTGGTCTTACAGTGAGTTGTTTCAAAAAGCATTTTTAAAAAGCATAAACCCTGTATACATCATACTACAAAAGTTCAACTCAACTCTGCCACGCATCACCTGTGTCTCAGGGACAAGTTACACCCTGTCCTGTTCCTCACCTGGGGGCAGATACCAAATAAACGTTTCCCACAGAGGTCATCATCTAATGTCATCTATTAGTAGTGGGTTACTGAAACTAATGCCATTAATTACTGATATTCATAATGAAACCCCTAACTAACCTTAAAATAGCCTTAGAAATAAGAATTTTAACACGCGTATATAGCCTTATCTTTCACGTTTCATTTAAAATGAAATCCAAACTATTATGTTTTATATGAGGCAAATCTTTTGTGTACAGGTCAAAAAAACAAGTAAGCTGTATTTTAGCAAGTCAGGGAGTGCCCTTTCTGAGCACTTTGACTAACAGCCCTTTGTGGCTGCTTTAAATGGCAACTCATCCAGCAACCTAGTGTCCCCAAGACTGGTGACACAGCATCCAGTTCTGCTCTGCAGTTACTAACACCAATGGGAACAAGGGTCTTTTTCATTTAACATTATTCACGTGTAGCTTTGTGTATATGAATGTGCCAGCGTGCCTGTAGAGGTCAACGAACAGCTCTATGGAAGCTGATTCTCTTCTCACATATATTCTAGGATTGAACTCAGGTCATCAAACTTGGCAACAAGCACCTTCCCCACACTGAGCCATCTCACCAACTCAAGCTCTTAAAAGTTTTAAAACTCATTTGACTTCATGCCTTTAAGTACAAGTCTTAGAAGCCTGAAGTAGATTTGTTATTTGAGGCCATCCTAGGCTACATAGACGCTTACAAAAAAAAGAAAAAAAAAAAAAAACCAAACAGATAAGTAAACCAGGCATGGTGGTACATTACCTTAGTCCTGGGATTTAGGAGGCAGTGGCAGGTGATCTCAGAGCTGGGGCCAGACACAGACACAGACAAAAAAAAAAAAAAAAAAAAAAAAACCCCACAAACTGATGGGAAGTGTACCAGCTGATTCTTGAATGAGCTGTGGTAATGAACAGTAGCTAGCACTTCCAAAGCCACTTTGCTGGTTTAGTCCTCTAACCAGAAAAGCACATCCCATTCACAAAGTCATCCTTGATACTGCCTCTCCTACAGCATACTAACAGCCTGGGACGCACAACACTGAACTGCACTGTTAGTGACGTGACGTTTATAGGTCACTGGCAGGCACATAAAAGCTGTTATTTGCATTATTTTTTAGATAAGAAAAAAAGGCCAACCTAAAGAAAATTATCAGAGCTTCAAAGTTAAGATATTTACTGAATCAAGCACTTGACGATATAGCCACGCCCATTTGGATTATGAGTCTTGTCTGACCCCTTGATTGTGGATCACACAGGACAAGCAGCAGTTTGTTGCCTGACAGTTCTTAGGCAAAAGAATCTGAATAGTAAGAAAATTTGTCACATCTCAGACATATTTTTGAATGCATAGAAAACTGGTTTAAAAACTTAGTGGTTTATAATTCTATATATAAAACATTTATTCTAGCCAGGCGTTCATGGCACATGCCTTTAATCCCAGCACTTGGGAAGCAGAGGCAGGCGGATCTCTTGAGTTTGAGGCCAGCCTGATCCAGAATGAGTTCCACAACAGGCTCCAAAAGTTACACAGAGAAACCCTGTCTCAAAAAACAAAAAAAAAAAACAAAAAACAAGAAGTTCGAGGAGTACACATTAGCATAATTACTAAGAAGTTAAGCACTTCAACATCACCTAACCCAGTTCCCTCATTTTACATAACAGAAAGACAAGAACCAAAAGCCTCAAAGAATGGTGAATCCTTGGGGGGAGAGGGGACTAGGGATCAAACCCAGGACCTTGTGAATACTAGGCAAATGCTATCCCCAAGCTACAAAGCTTGAGATTGGAAGTTTGAGGGTTTTGAGCTCATCTCCAATTAGACAGCACAGTAGAAGCACAGTTGCTGCTCTGGTTCCAGGCTGAAGGGGTCTCAATGCCTCCTTTCCTACACAATCTTAAGCAGAAGTTAAGGGTTTTTCCAGAGAATGTGAATGTACAAGTTGAGGAACACTTCCTGGAAGAAAGACCAGACTGCCTGGTCTCTGAGCTCAGGCTGAAGAGTAAGTGTTACAGCATCACAAGCATCCTTGTTCATTTGGGTTCTCAAACTCGCTGCAGCCCTGCTCCGCACCTCCACACCAAGCAGCTCACACGCTTTACCCCAGAAAACTCATGTCAGACACAGAATGAGGTCTGTACACGAGTGGCCATAATCCCATGGAAAGCTAGGAAATTGGAAAAATGATACCAATAGCTCCAACAGATCTACACAATAGCATACTGCACAGCAGAGACTTCAAAGAACAACCAAGACAGGCTAAGTCACTAGATGCGAGTGGAGCCCAAGGTCCATTTTTATCAAGCAGCTCGGTGGACGGTGACATTTATTCAGCACACTATGTGCTGGCAATTAGATTCTTAATCTTCCCAGTAACTGAGATAATTTCCATGGCACACCCAAGATGCCTAAAGCCCAAGCTGTCACATCGAGTCCCTTGAACTAGCAAAGGCCGGAAATCAACACTGAATGCTGCTGGAGTGTATAGCAGTCTCTGTTGAACACAATCATGTGACGGCTCAGTCTACAGCAGAGCCCAGCACTTGGTTCATTTCTAATTTCCCAAGGTGCTTTTCTTCACTCCCTATTGCCCTCTCCACTTCTACCCTCTGAATACCAGTTTTCAACTCTCAATTACTACAGCCACCTGGATATTAGCACAAGCACTTCAAATCTTATAGATTTCCTTCCTTTCTTCACAAACCTCCTTGACTTTATTTTTCTAGTTTCAGTACAAGAAACCTCAACTCTCCAGTAATCTGAAACGACCTTAACTCTTCCCTTCAGCTCTTTCCATTTCAATCAGCAAATACAAGACTCCTTTGTCAAAGTTCTGTTTCATAGCTCAGGGAACCACAGACCTACAGAAACAGCTCCTCCCAGAGGGTCATGCACATCCTAACCCTTTCTTGCGCCCAGCAAGCTACCAACCACTTTCCTCATTCACAACCTCACAGACACACACAGCAGACATGAAGCTTGTTCCCAAGCCTCAGCAACAGAATCAGACATCCTGAGGCAGGGTTTTACTCTGCGGCTCTGGCTGGCCCTGAACTAGGTTATTTATCTATTGGCCTTTGCCTCCTAAGATAGTATTGAAGGAACATGCCACCATCAGGCTAGATTCAGAAATCTTAACAGGCACCTGGGCTCTACCTCTAATAATACTGTCACTCTGGGATGGAACCCTCTGTATGTTTATAGCTTCATTAATTAGCATGCCTCAATTATGCCCAGGTGAGGAAGTTTTATATGGAAAAGAATGGATGTTTGGCCAGTATCAGTAGGGAAACAGCAGGCAGGACTAGCACATTATCTGTTTGCAATCATCTGTCTCATTCATGTATTTGTTAAGTTAATTTGTTAATTTGTTAAAACCCACACCATGACCTGGCAAAGACAAAAGGGAAAACAAGACATGAAAGGAAATGGAAGTGCCCTGTTTCCCATATTTACACTACTGGGAAGATCTTGTTCAATGTTGCTAATAAACATTTAATTAAATTTACTCTCTTCTAAAAATAGTGGTCTCATTACACCCGACAACACACAAGCCAAAGACCAAACACCTTCATACATAGTCTCGCCACCCTCATGAGTGTTCTGAGGAAAACTGGAACAGCCCTTTTCTAGCGCTGATTCTTCAACGTTATATAGTTTTTGACTACTTGTATATAAACACTAATTTTCAAATGATCTGGCATTTAAAGTTTTGTGTGATGTTAAGCCATTACAGTTCTCTTACCTTCTCAACTAAAAACAAGGTCTTTATTTAAAGACAACCATCCAAGAAAATAGCTTAAACTGGGGGGAAAAACGACAGTGCAAAGCATGCATGAGTGCTACAAAAGTTTAATTGTTAAGACAAAAGCACTACATTATAAACATTAAGTGATCTTTCAGAAAATAAAATTTAGTGCAAAAAATTAAAACCCCATGAAAATCCACTGTAAGCTCCATTTGAAGAATCTATAAGGAAGTCTCTACAATGGAAACAGTCCCGACAGAATTTGCCCAGGAAGAGTAACTTCTGAAAATGTTAAATGGTACAGAGGACATCTTATAGTTTAAAATGAAGTCAACCACATACTAAAAAAGACATGCTGACAGGTCTTAATACATAGAACTGATTGGCAGTAGCATGCTTTATAGATCAGTGATTGTGGAAGTCATTTACAAGTTTCTGGTTCCAAGTTTTATTTACTGATTTAGCCGTACCTCTACTGTAATACTCAAAATTTAGTAAGGATTCCATTTCAGTCTCATACCAGCTTTATAAAAAATGTGATTAAGCTCAATATAATCACACTCATTCATACAACAACAAAAAAGGCAATTAATTCCTTTTCTCAAGTATTTATTTAAAGCAGTTTCCATGACATGTTAAATGTCACATTCAAGTACTGGCATTAACAGATCTCGTAAGTTTCTTCCAGTATTTTCTTTCTAAAAGCATTTAAAGTCAAGGAAGTAACCTTGCCTTCGAATTCTAGAGTGCAAACAGAATACAACCAATCCAATTACAAATAGATACAAATTAACTGAGGAGTTGCTGCCAAACATCAAGTTTCCCAAAATAGAATTCTAAAACCTTTATCAGTATAGTTAATGAAAATCCTTCCCATTTTAAGTTTAAAGTAACAAATTTGGACTGCTTTAACACCTTCCCTTTACACAGAATCTAATTTTGAAACATCGTACTTGCTCTTTCTTAAACTGGGGAATGAACCCAGGGCTTCCCTCCTTAGGCACATGCCCAGGCCCTAATGCAATTTCCTAAGTTCTTTCCCCTTCACCTTCCTAAAACACATGACTCAGATTATCTAAGGCCATTTACAATAAAGCTGCCACAACCAAACATCCTTAAGACTCTAAGGTGCTAAGGACAACCGGGTAAATACATAACCAGCCCAACTCCAGCAAGGCAATTTCAGTCAGCCAGTGGTTAATTCATAATGTAATGGATGACTCACGTCATTGATGAGAGGGTCAAGGTCCAAACAGTAAGAGTGTATCTGCCTATAGAGAATTTAAAAACCACAAGTCAGTGTGTCCCCAACTACGGCCACTTACTGCCGCTGTCACTTGTATACTCACTAGAATGCTAACAATCTTCTGAATATTCTTCTTCCATGCTAGATGTAGAATTACTTTATAAAAATATGTAACTTTGTCTTTATACGAGATAAAAGCAAAAACTAGAACACCTTATGGAACAGCATGTTTATTCTATCTTTGAGTAAAGGTTTTTAATACATTAGCATAGCTAAAGGGAGTTTATGTGAAATAAAGAATCCCAGGCAACACTGCCTTACAATTCACATATGTAGATGGCCTACACACCTCTACGAAGTACATTATAATCACCCTTCCCCCAATTACTAGATTACAGGCAACTGAGGGCAAATTCAACTTGCACAATTGTATATAACTGGCTAGAATCATTTTACCCAAGGAAATTTTCAAACAAGAGGTCTAAACTCTGCTAAACTGTTAACAGCTTTAAAGTGGCCAGCAATGAATAAAAGATGTACCTTTATCTTCCAGCCTTGCCAAAAACTAGTTAAAAAAGAAAGAAAAAAAGAAAAAGCAATCTATTGCACTATTAGGAAATTGTTCCAAAATAAATTAACTTCATTATTACTGTATTAAGCATGGACCTACAGAGTTTAACAATGCAGGCATTATGTTCATAATCAACACAAAAACTGTGCTGTGCTAGATACTGGGTTCAACCCTTCTGGTTGTCAAGAATCCTAACACCTCAACATCCTAAACACAAAATGCAAAGCACAAGGTAACATTCCAACTAAGGAAACATTCCAAGCATAAAAGTATAAAAATGAAAACTTTGAAACATGTAAAGTAACAAACTTACTCAGAATGAGCTGCCATCTCCACAACACCCCGAATTCTAACTTGGGAACAGCATACGATGAATTAAGTCGCCCCGGTGCCCAAAGAATAGTATGGCAACATGGCCTGACTCTAACACACACTAAGTTTAGGGAAAGAATTTTTAAAAAGGAGAAACAGAACCCCAGGAAGAGAAGTAAACTCACGTGGTAGTAGATACCTAGTAAACCAAGATACAAAACTGACTCAGGAAAGCAGACCTAGAAAGCTCACTGCTTGAGAATTGGCAATACAAACAGGTCTACCCAGAACTAAACATCAAAGCTACCTAACTGTCTACCAAGACCATGTTTCTAAAAAGGTAATAGCTGTCAACATTTAATTCACCTGCTTTATTTCCTTCCCTCAAGCTTTTCACCACTAACACCCTACACATACAACACACACACAACCAACTTTACTCAAATTTTACTCAATAGCAGGCAGTTTTTAAAATGTGGGCAGCGGGGGGCAAATAAGAGGAAATAAGTTTTCTAAGTTTATGAGTTTATGAACAAATGTTAAGAAAACAGTCTTCTTTGAGTATGGAGGGGATTTCAAAATGCCCCTGCAGAGCCCCCAATGACAGAAGATGTGGTAGCCCAAGCACTGGTACACATATGGGTAGTGAACAAAACCAATGACTGGTTTAAAGTCTGACATCACTCAAGACCGCCAGATCTTCCAGCAGCCAGCGGACTCTCATTTTCGCAAGAAACTAGTGTCTGAAGCAGTTGCAATGGTTTTCTGAACACATCTGCCTTCTTTCCTCTTTGAGATGAGAACACCACAACCCAGATGCTCACCCTTCAGGCAGGGTGGAAACTCCCGCAAGCCTAACCAGAGTATAAAAATATCCATCTAGAGGTTCATTCTTAAAGAGTGAGCCAAGGATCACTTAGCATCAGATGAAAATGCTCAACAGAAAAAAGTCCAAGCAACAAGCTATAAAGCAAAATGCCTTTGGTGTTGTGTCTTCCTGAGGTGGGTTCTTGCGAATGTTCAGGTCAGCCTTGAAATGAGCTCAAGTGTCAGCCTTCCCAGGACTGAGATTACAGGATTATCCTATCAGTAAAAGCCTTAGAGGAGGAAAAAAGATGAAGGGCACACAGAAGATTAATTATAATAGGTTGGAGAAGAGTGTCTGAGAAATCCTAAGGTGAACTGTTTTAAATTTAAATTGTAGAAATTGGAAAACAGGAAAAAAGTTGCCCAGGTCTCATGATCAACCAAGAACCGAAGGGGTAGGGGGGAAACTCCCAGAAAGTTCATATTAATAACACTTTCTAGAATTGAAGAGTAAGTTTGTACAATAGAGGCCACTGGCTGCTTAGACTCCACAGTTCAGGGACAAGGTAAACCCTACTTAGAAGACTTCATGTAAGACCTAGATTCAAATTATCAACAAACTCTCTCATGAACCTCTCTATCCAGCTAACTAGGAACGCAACTAGGTGTTGAAGACACCTGGGTCTTGGCACTATGGGAAGACACCATGCCAACACAAGCAAACAATTTGGAAAAATAA